>NC_135991.1:17003947-17031245 GCF_053455715.1 Rhinoraja longicauda
TACCATTTATAAACTGAATATAATGTAATATATCATTTATATAATGTAATTTAATGTAATATACATTTATAAACTGAATATACTGTAATATACCATTTATATACAGACTATAATGTGATATATTATTTAGATATTAAATATTAGGTAATATACCATTTATATACTGAATATAATGTAATATACATTTATTTGCAGAATATAATGTAGTATACCATTTATATAGACTAGATAATGTAATATATCATATATATACAGACTATAATGTAATATATTATTTAGATATTAAATATAATGTAATATATCATATATATACAGACTATAATGTAATATACCATTTATATACATTTATATAATGTAATATATCATTTATATACAGACTATAATGTAATATACCATTTATATACAGACTATAATGTAATATACCATTTATATACTGAATATAATGTAATATACCATTTATATACATTTATATAATGTAATATACCATTTATATACAGACTATAATGTAATATATCATTTATATACTGAATATAATGTAATATATCATTTATATAATGTAATATACCATTTATATACATTTATATACTGTAATATACCATTTATTTACAGACTATAATGTGATATATTATTTAGATATTAAATATAATGTAATATATCATTTATATAATGTAATATTTAATATATTTACAGAATATAATGTAATATTTCATTTATAAACTGAATATAATGTAATATATCATTTATATAATGTAATATAATGTAATATATCCGTCAGGACAAATCTTCCGTATGTTTGTTTGATGTGAAGTCTTGTGTGTTTTGTGACGGGTCTTTGAGTATCTTCAAAAACGCAATATAAAATAAATGTATTATTATTATTATTATTATTATATAATGTAGCTCTCCAGGCTAGCACAGAAATGTGGCTGAATGGGCCGAATGGCCTAAAATAATGTGATCATATATATTATTGTATCCCATTTATTATATACATATGGTTTTACATTTATGTATCACGTTATATTCAGTAAATAAATGATATATTACATCATAGTCAGTATGTAAATGATATATTAACATTATATAAATGATATATTACATTATAGTCTGTATATCATATCATATCACCATATCATATATATACAGCCGGAAACAGGCCCTTCGGCCCTCCAAGTCCGTGCCGCCCAGCGATCCCCGTACATTAACACTATCCTACACCCACTAGGGACAATGTTTACATTTACCCAACCAATTAACCTACAAACCTGTACGTCTTTGGAGTGTGGGAGGAAACCGAAGATCTCGGAGAAAACCCACGCAGGTCACGGGGAGAGAACGTACAAACTCCTTACAGTGCAGCACCCGTAGTCAGGATCGAACCTGAGTCTCCGGCGCTGCATTCGCTGTAAAGCAGCAACTCTACCGTATGTAAATGATATATTAACATTATATAAATGATATATTACATTATAGTCTGTATATAAATGATATATTAACATCATAGTCTGTATATCATATCATATCACCATATCATATATATACAGCCGGAAACAGGCCCTTCGGCCCACCAAGTCCGTGCCGCCCAGCGATCCCCGTACATTAACACTATCCTACACACACTAGGGACAATGTTTACATTTACCAGCCAATTAACCTACATACCTGCACGTCTTTGGAGATAAATGATATATTACATTATAGTCTGTATATAAATGTATATTACATTATATTTAATATCTAAATAATATATCACATTATAGTCTGTAAATAAATGATATATTACATTATATTCAGTATATAAATGTATATTACATTATAGTCTTCCAGTATATAAATAATATATCACATTATATTCAGTATATAAATTTATATATTACATTATAGTCTGTATATAAATGATATATTACATTATATTCAGTATATAAATGTATATCACATTATAGTCTTCCAGTATATAAATGTATATCACATTATAGTCTGTATATAAATGATATATTACATTATATTCAGTATATAAATTTACTGAATATAATGTAATATATCATTTATTTGCAGAATATGTAATATTTCATTTATACACTGAATATAATGTAATATATCATTTATTTACTGAATATAACATGATACATAAATGTAAAATCATATGTATATAATAAATGGGATATAATGATATATTTGATCACATTATTTTAGGCCATTCGGCCCTTTGAGTCACATTTCTGTGCTAGCCCGAAGAGCCAAATGGCCTCCTCCTGCACCTATTTTCTGTGATCAGATATAATGCGATTATATTATATAATTCATAAAATAAACATGACATATTATGTCTGAAGAAGGGTCTCGGCCCGAAACGTCGCCCATTCCTTCTCTCCACAGATGCTGCCTGACCCGCTGAGTTACTCCAGCACTCTGTTGGGTGGGGTTGGCTTGGCTTGGGTTGGGTGGGGTTGGGTTGGGGTTGGGTTGGGTTGGGTTGGATTGGTTTGGGTGGGGTTGGGTTTGGTGTGGTTGGCTTGGCTTGGGCTGGGAGGGGTGGGGTTGGGTTGGGGTTGGGTTGGGTTGGCTTGGCTTGGGTTGGGTTGGTTTGGGTGGGGTTGGGTTGGGTTGGGGCTGGGTTGGGTTGGTTTGAGTGGGGTTGGGTTGGGTTGGGTTGGTTTGAGTGGGGTTGGGTTGGTTTGGATTGGGTTGGGTTGGTGTTGGATTGGGTTGGTTTGGGTTGGGTTGGTTTGGATTGGGTTGGGTTGGTGTTGGTGTTGGGTTGGTTTGGGTTGGGTTGGTTTGGATTGGGTTGGGTTGGTGTTGGGTTGGGTTGGTTTGGGTTGGGTTGGTTTGGGTTGGGTTGGTTTGGGTGGGGTTGGGTTGGGTTGGGGCTGGGTTGGGTTGGTTTGAGTGGGGTTGGGTTGGGTTGGGTTGGTTTGAGTGGGGTTGGGTTGGTTTGGATTGGGTTGGGTTGGTGTTGGGTTGGGTTGGTTTGGGTTGGGTTGGTTTGGATTGGGTTGGGTTGGTGTTGGGTTGGGTGGGGTTGGGTTGGGTTGGGTTCTTGATTCTGCTGCTGGTCTTGCCGAGGCAGCGTGAGGTGTAGATGGAGGCGATGGAAGGAAGGGAGGTTTGTTTGTGCGTGCGTGACGGTCCACAACTCTCGGCGTTTCCTCGAGGGTCTCGGACGGCGTTGTTCCCAAACCGTACCGCGATTCATCCCGGTAAAATGCTTTCCGAGGCACATCTGTAGAAGTTGGGGAGAGTCGTCGGGGACGTGCCGGATCTCCTCAGCCTTCTGAGGGAGAAGAGTTGTTGACTGACACAAAATGCTGGAGTAACTCAGCGGGTCAGGCAGCATCTGTGGAGAACGTGGACGGGTGACGTTTGAGGTTGAGACCCTTCTTTGTCTATCTAAACCAGCACCAGCAGATCTTTCTTACACAAGTAGAGTTGTTGGTGCTTTCTTGGCCGTTGTGTTGATGTGGTTGGTCCAGGACAAGTTGATGGTGACGTTCACGTCTGTAGACGTTGGTGAGGGTTGTATGGGACATGGCGGACTGGCTAAGCTTCAGGAAGTCAAGGCGTTGGTGTGCGTTCTTGGCCATTGCGTTGATGTGGTCCAGGACGAGTTGCTGGCGACGTTTACTGTAGACGTTGGTGAGGGTTGTATGGGACATGGCGGACTGGCTAAGCTTGGTGTGCGTTCTTGGCCATTGCTTTGATGTGGTCCAGGACAAGTTGCTGGTGACGTTCACGTCTGTAGACGTTGGTGAGGGTTGTATGGGGACATGGCGGACTGCCTAAGCTTGAGGAAGTCAAGACGTTGGTGTGCGTTCTTGGCCGTTGCTTTGATGTGGTCCAGGACGAGTTGCTGGCGACGTTTACTGTAGACGTTGGTGAGGGTTGTATGGGACATGGCGGACTGGCTAAACTTGAGGAAGTCAAGGAGTTGGTGTGCGTTCTTGGCCATTGCTTTGATGTGGTCCAGGACAAGTTGCTGGTGACGTTCACGTCTGTAGACGTTGGTGAGGGTTGTATGGGACATGGCGGACTGGCTAAGCTTGAGGAAGTCAAGGCGTTGGTGTGCGTTCTTGGCCATTGCGTTGATGTGGCTGGTCCAGGACGAGTTGCTGGTGACCTTTCGAGGCGTTGGTGTGCGTTCTTGTGTTCCCCGTTCTTGTGTTTGGGCCAAACTTGCCCCCTTGGCCTAACCCTGGCAGTCGAGGCCGCTGGCGTTGACGTTGACGTCTTGACTGGACGTTAACATGGCCGCCTCTAGCTTGGCCGCACTTTGGCCAAGGTGGCGGACACCTCCTCTATGCCGGACGCAGCCAGAAGAAGGCCGTGGCCATCGCCTCCACTCCTCCCAAACCGGGCTCGTCCGGGGCGAACCGGCGGCCAACGAAACCCTTTGGCCGTTTCACCTCAGAGTCGGACAACCCAAGCCACCATTTTGTTTGTCATCTCTTCCCCTTTGGCGCCTTTGCAACGCGCGTGCGCGACCGGCGCGGCCGCCGGTACTGCGCACGCGCGGGCTCGCGGGCCCGCGGCAGCCGGCTGCACGCTTGCGCGCTCCCTCCTCCCCCGCGCGACGCCGGCAGCCGCCGTTCGCCGGTCCGCGCAGGCGCGGCGCCGGCGGTAGGCGGTTGAGGTTCGTATTTTCAAAAAAAAAAAAAAACAAACCGCCGCGCGGGCGGGGAAATGGCGGGAGATGGGAGTTGCAGATAAGGAGCTGCAGCTTTGCAGCTTCAAATGCAAACTATGCAAGAATGCATGGCCGCAGCAGCGCCAGGGGGGATGCACATTAAAGCCCACACCCTCATGCAGTTGGCAAGCGGAGAAAACGCGGGGTTAATGGGGGCAGGAAGGGTTAAAACTGCAGAATAGTTGCGAGCAGAGCAGGAAAATGGGGAGCAAAGAGGGGATAAATGGCCAGGAAAAGCTGTTTGCAAAAGCTGTTCATTGCTAAAAGACCGAGCGGAGAATGGGGAACGAAGTGAGGGGGGGAATACAAGTTAAACAAGTTAAATAGAGGATTCACTGACAAAGAAATGGGACCAGAGGATATAAATGGCTCGAAGGGGCAAAATGGCCGCCTCCTGCACCTGTTTAATAAATGGCCAATAATGGTGACGAAAGCGAGATAAATTGCCAATAAACATGACAACAGAAGCTAAATGGTTAATGGGCCGAATGGCCCAATTCTACCCCTATCACATATAGACAATAGGTGCAGGAGGAGGCCATTCGGCCCTTCGAGCCTGTACGCACCGCCATTCAATGTGATCATGGCCGATCATTCTCAATCAGTACCCCGTTCCTGCCTTCTCCCCCTGACTCCGCTATCCTTAAGAGCTCTATCCAGCTCTCTCTTGAATGCATTCAGAGAATTGGCCTCCACTGCCCTCTGAGGCAGAGAATTCCACACCTTCACCACTCCGCTATCCTTAAGAGCTCTATCTAGCTCTCTCTTGAATGCATTCAGAGAATTGGCCTCCACTGCCCTCTGAGGCAGAGAATCCCACAGATTCACAACTGAAAAAGTTTCCGTTCTAAATGGCCGAACCCTTATTCTTAAACTGTGTGTGGCCTCTTGTTCTGGACTCCCCCCAACATTGGGAACATGTTTCCTGCCTCTTAACGTGTCCAACCCCTTAATGATCTTATACGTTTCCATAAGATCTCCTCTCATCCTTCTAAAAAGTTGGTTGCAAAAGCTGTTCATTGGCTAAAAGACAGAGGGGAGAATGGGGAACGAAGTGAGGGGGGGGTGGGATGTGTGGGGTTTGTACAAAACAGGTTAAATAGAGGATTCACTGGCAAATAAATGGGACCAGAGGATATAAATGGCTCGAAGGGGCAAAATGGCCGCCTCCTGCACCTGTTTTATAAATGGCCAATAATCGTGATGAAAGCGAGTTAAATTGCCAATAAACATGACAACAGAGGCTAAATGGTTGATGGGCCGAATGGCCTGATTCTACCCCGATCACATATGACCTTATGAATTGAATAAAGGAGGGTTAAATGATAAATGTTGGTTGAAGGGGGGCGTGTAATGGGAGGGGAGGAGATTATAAATAAGTGGGGTAAACGGGAGGTGAATGGTAAATTAAAAAACTGGTAAACAATAGACAATAGACAATAGGTGCAGGAGTAGGCCATTCAGCCCTTCGAGCCAGCACCGCCATTCAATGCGATCATGGCTGATCACTCAATAAATAAGTGATCAAACAGTCTTTTTCCTCCCACGCTCCAAAGACGTGCGGGTTTGTCGGTTAATTGGCTTGGTATAAGTGTAAACGGGGTACTGATTGAGAATGGTCAGCCATGATCACATTGAATGGCGGTGCGTACAGGCTCGAAGGGCCGAATGGCTTCCTCCTGCACCTATTGTCTATTGTATAAATGTTCCCAAGTGTGTGTGTGGGACAGTGTTAGTGTACGGGCGATCGCTGGTCAATAGACGCTAGACAATAGGTGCAGGAGGAGGCCTTTCGGCCCTTCGAGCCTGTACGCACCGCCATTCAATGTGATCATGGCTGATCATTCTCAAGGATGTAAATGGCTCGAAGGGGCAAAATGGCCGCCTCCTGCACCTATTTTATAAATGGCCAATAATCGTGATGAAAGCGAGATAAATTGCCAATAAACATATAATACAATACAATCTATCTTTATTGTCATTGTACAGGGGACAACGAGTATATAAATGATATATTACATTATAGTCTGTATATAAATTGATATATTACATTATAGTCTGTATATAAATTTACTGAATATAATGTAATATATCATTTATTTGCAGAATATAATGTAATATTTCATTTATAAACTGAATATAATGTAATATATCATTTATTTACTGAATATAACATGATACATAAATGTAAAATCATATGTATATAATAAATGGGATACAATGATATATCTGATCACATTATTTTAGGCCATTCGGCCCTTTGAGTCACATTTCTGTGCTAGCCCGAAGAGCCATAATGGCCTCCTCCTGCACCTATTTTCTGTGATCAGATATAATGCGATTATATTATATAATTCATAAAATAAACATGACATATTATGTCTGAAGAAGGGTCTCGACCCGAAACGTCGCCCATTCCGTCTCTCCACAGATGCTGCCTGACCTGCTGAGTTACTCCAGCACTCTGTTGGGTGGGGTTGGCTTGGCTTGGGTTGGGTGGGGCCGAGTTGGGTTGGGTTGGTTTGGGTGGGGTTGGGTTGGGTTGTGTTGGGTTGGGTTGGTTTGGGTGGGGTTGGGTTGGGTTGTGTTGGGTTGGATTGGTTTGGGTGGGGTTGGGTTGGGTTTGGTGTGGTTGGCTTGGCTTGGGCTGGGAGGGGTTGGGTTGGGGTTGGGTTGGGTTGGTTTGGGTGGGGTTGGGTTGGGTTGTGTTGGGTTGGTTTGGGTGGGGTTGGGTTGGGTTGGGTTGTGTTGGGTTGGATTGGGCTGGGAGGGGTTGGGTTGGGTGGGGTTGGTGTTGGGTTGGGTTGGGTTGGTTTGGGTGGGGTTGGGTTGTGTTGGGTTGGATTGGTTTGGGTGGGGTTGGGTTGGGTTGTGTTGGGTTGGATTGGTTTGGGTGGGGTTGGGTTGGGTTGTGTTGGGTTGGATTGGTTTGGGTGGGGTTGGGTTGTGTTGGGTTGGATTGGTTTGGGTGGGGTTGGGTTGGGTTGTGTTGGGTTGGATTGGTTTGGGTGGGGTTGGGTTGGGTGGGGTTGGGTTGGTGTTGGGTTGGGTTGGGTTGGTTTGGGTGGGGTTGGGTTGGGTTGTGTTGGGTTGGATTGGTTTGGGTGGGGTTGGGTTGGGTGGGGTTGGGTTGGTGTTGGGTTGGGTTGGGTTGGTTTGGGTGGGGTTGGGTTGGGTTGTGTTGGGTTGGATTGGTTTGGGTGGGGTTGGGTTGGGTTTGGTGTGGTTGGCTTGGCTTGGGCTGGGAGGGGTTGGGTTGGGTGGGGTTGGGTTGGGGTTGGGTTGGGTTGGGTTGGTTTGAGTGGGGTTGGTTTGAGTGGGGTTGGGTTGTGTTGGGTTGGGCTGGGTTGTGTTGGGTTGGTTTGGGTGGGGTTGGGTGGTGTTGGATTGGGTTGGGTTGGGTCTGAATATATCTTTATTGTCATTGTACAGGGGTACAACGAGATTGGGAATGCGCCTCCTATACGATGCAATAAATGAATTAGCTAGTCAGTATTCATTTAAACTACCCAACGAAACAAATTGTTAATAAAGTGCAAGTAGGTCTGTGCCGGTTCACTTTGCGATGTGACCATCCGGCTCAGCAGGACCGGTTCATAGCAGCGATGGCCCTGGGGATGAAGCTGTTCCTGAGTCTGGAGGTGCGGGCGTAGAAGGCCTTGTATCGTCTGCTCGATGGTGGAGGTCCCCAACAGACTACTGCAGGGGTGTGAAGAGTCTTTGTGGATGCTGGTGGCTTTCCTGAGGCATCGTGCGTTGTAGATGCACTCCAAGGCTGGTAGCTGTGTTCCGATGGCCCTCTGAGCTCTATGGACTACCCGCTGAAGAGCTTTCCTCTCTGCCTCCGTGCAGCTGAGGTACCACACAGGGATGCCATGCGTTAGGATGCTCTCGATGGTGCAGCGGTAGAAGGTCGTCAGTAGCTGTTGGGGTAGACCAGACTTCTTCAGTGTTCTTAGGTAGAACAGTCGTTGCTGTGCCTTCTTGACCAGCGTAGCGGTGTTATTGGACCATGTTAGGTCCTCTGAAATGTGAGTGCCCAGAAACTTGAAGCTGGACACTCTCTCCACACTGTCCCCGTTGATAAAGATCGGGGCGTATTCCCCATTGTGTGACCTACGGAAGTTGATGATCAGCTCCTTGGTCTTGGTGGTATTTAGGGACAGGTTGTTATCAGAGAAATGGTTAAAAGACTAAATGGTTGATGGGCCGAATGGCCCGATTCTACCCCTATCACATATAGGCAATAGACAACAGGTGCAGGAGGAGGCCATTCAGCGCTTCAATAGACAATAGACAATAGACAATAGGTGCAGGAGTAGGCCATTCAGCCCTTCGAGCCTGTACGCACCGCCATTCAATGTGATCATGGCCGATCATTCTCAATCAGTACCCCGTTCCTGCCTTCTCCCCATACCCCCTGACTCCTCTATCCTTAAGAGCTCTATCTAGCTCTCTCTTGAATGCATTCATAGAATTGGCCTCCACTGCCCTCTGAGGCAGAGAATCCCACACCTTCACCACTCCGCTATCCTTAAGAGCTCTATCCAGCTCTCTCTTGAATGCATTCATAGAATTGGCCTCCACTGCCCTCTGAAGCAGAGAATTCCACACCTTCACCACTCCGCTATCCTTAAGAGCTCTATTCAGCTCTCTCTTGAATGCATTCATAGAATTGTCCTCCACTGCCCTCTGAGGCAGAGAATCCCCCAGATTCACAACTGAAAAAGTTTTTCCTCGTCTCCGTTCTAAATGGCCGACCCCTTATTCTTAAACTGTGTGTGGCCTCTTGTTCTGGACTCCCCCAACATTGGGAACATGTTTCCTGCCTCTAACGTGTCCAACCCCTTAATAATCTTATACGTTTCGATAAGATCCCCTCTCATCCTTCTAAATTCCAGTGTATACAAGCCTAGTCGCTCCAGTCTTTCAATGTACGACAGTCCCGCCATTCCGGGAATTAACCTATGAATGGAATAACGGAGGGTTAAATGATCAATGTTGGTTAAAGGGGGGCATGTCACGGGAGGGGAGGAGATTATAAATAAGTGGGATAAACGGGAGGTGAATGGTAAATTAAAAAACTGGTAAATAAGTGATCAAACAGTCTCTTTTTTCCTCCCACGCATCAGTCAATGAAAGGAAGCATGCAGGTACAGCAGGCAGTGAAGAAAGCCAATGGCATGTTGGCCTTCGTAACAAGAGGAGTTGAGTATAGGAGCAAAGAGGTCCTTCTACAGTTGTACAGGGCCCTGGTGAGACCGCACCTGGAGTACTGTGTGCAGTTTTGGTCTCCAAATTTGAGGAAGGATGTTCTTGCTATTGAGGGCGTGCAGCGTAGGTTCACCAGGTTAATTCCCGGAATGGCGGGACTGTCGTACGTTGAAAGACTGGAGCGACTAGGCTTGTATACACTGGAATTTAGAAGGATGAGACGGGATCTTACCGAAACGTATAAGATTATTAAGGGGTTGGACACGTTAGAGGCAGGAAACATGTTCCCAATGTTGGGGGAGTCCAGAACAAGGGGCCACACAGTTTAAGAATAAGGGGTCGGCCATTTAGAACGGAGATGAGGAAAAACGTTTTCAGTTGTGAATCTGTGGGATTCTCTGCCTCAGAGGGCAGTGGAGGCCAATTCTCTGAATGCATTCAAGAGAGAGCTGGATAGAGCTCTTAAGGATAGAGGAGTCAGGGGGTATGGGGAGAAGGCAGGAACGGGGTAATGATTGAGAATGATCAGCCATGATCACGTTGAATGGCGGTGCGTACAGGCTCGAAGGGCCGAATGGCCTCCTCCTGCACCTGTTGCCTATTGTCTATTGTCTGTTGTTTCACAGAGTGCTGGAGTAACTCAGCGGGTCAGGCAGCATCTGTGGGGAACATGGATAGGTGACGTTTCAGGTCAGGACCGTTCTTCTGACCCAAGATGGAAGAAGAGTCTCGACCCAAAACATCACCTATTCATATTCTCCACACTCCGAGATCCCTCTCTGCTCTACGACACTCCCTGTCTACCTGGGGACTGTGTACCTGCGCTCCTAGATCCCTCTCTGCTATACAACACTCCCTGTCTACCTGCGAACTGTGTACCTGCGCTCCTAGATCCCTCTCTGCTCCACGACACTCCCTGTCTACCTGGGAACTGTGTACCTGCGCTCCGAGATCCCTCTCTGCTCTACGACACTCCCTGTCTACCTGGGAACTGTGTTCCTGCGCTCCTAGATCCCTCTCTGCTCTACGACACTCCCTGTCTACCTGTGAACTGTGTACCTGCGCTCCGAGATCCCTCTCTGCTCTACGACACTCCCTGTCTACCTGGGAACTGTGTACCTGCGCTCCGAGATCCCTCTCTGCTCTACGACACTCCCTGTCTACCTGTGAACTGTGTACCTGCGCTCCTAGATCCCCCTCTGCTCTACAACTCTCCCTGTCTACCTGGGAACTGTGTACCTGCGCTCCGAGATCCCTCTCTGCTCTACGACACTCCCTGTCTACCTGGGAACTGTGTACCTGCGCTCCTAGATCCCTCTCTGCTCTACGACACTCCCTGTCTACCTGGGAACTGTGTACCTGCGCTCCCAGATCCCTCTCTGCTCTACGACACTCCCTGTCTACCTGCGAACTGTGTACCTGCGCTCCGAGATCCCTCTCTGCTCTACGACACTCCCTGTCTACCTGGGAACTGTGTACCTGCGCTCCTAGATCCCTCTCTGCTCTACGACACTCCCTGTCTACCTGGGAACTGTGTACCTGCGCTCCTAGATCCCTCTCTGCTCTACAACACACCTGGGAACTGTGTACCTGCGCTCCTAGATCCCTCTCTGCTCTACAACAGTCCCAGTCTACCTGGGGACTGTGTACCTGCGCTCCTAGATCCCTCTCTGCTCTACGACACTCCCTGTCCACCTGGGAACTGTGTACCTGCGCTCCGAGATCCCTCTCTGCTCTACGACACTCCCTGTCTACCTGGGAACTGTGTACCTGCGCTCCTAGATCCCTCTCTGCTCTACAACACTCCCTGTCTACCTGGGAACTGTGTACCTGCGCTCCTAGATCCCTCTCTGCTCTACAACACTCCCTGTCTACCTGGGAACTGTGTACCTGCGCTCCTAGATCCCTCTCTGCTCTACAACACTCCCTGTCTACCTGGGAACTGTGTACCTGTGCTCCTAGATCCCTCTCTGCTCTACAATACACCTGGGAACTGTGTACCTGTGCTCCTAGATCCCTCTCTGCTCTACGACACTCCCTGTCTACCTGGGAACTGTGTACCTGCGCTCCTAGATCCCTCTCTGCTCTACGACACTCCCTGTCTACCTGGGAACTGTGTACCTGTGCTGTATCTCTAAACTAAACTAATGTAAGATAATAACTGCAGGTGCTGGTACAAATGGAAGGCATTTATTCACACAATGGTGGAGTAACTCAGCAGGTCAGGCAGCATCTCAGGAGAGAAGGAATGGGTGACGTTTGGGGTCGAGACCCTTCTTCAGACTGATGTCAGGGGGGGCGGGAAAAAGGAATGATGTTGGTGGAGACGGGAAGATAGAGGGAGATCTGGGAAGGAGGAGGGGAAGAGAGGGACAGAGGAACTATCTAAAGTTGGAGAAGTCGATGTTCATACCACTGGGCTCCAAACTGCCCAGGGGAAATATGAGGTGCTGATCCTCCAATTTGCGGTGGGCCTCACTATGGCACTGGAGGAGGCCCGTGACAGAAAGGTCAGATTGGGAGTGGGAGGGGGAGTTCAAGTGCTCAGCCACTGGGAGATCAGGTTGGACTGGGAGTGGGAGGGGAAGTTGAGGTGCTCAGCCACTGGGAGATCAGGTTGGACTGGGAGTGGGTGTTGAAGTGCTCAGCCACCGGGAGATCAGGTTGGACTGGGAGTGGGAGGGGAAGTTGAGGTGCTCAGCCACTGGGAGATCAGGTTGGACTGGGAGGGGGAGTTGAAGTGCTCAGCCACTGGGAGATCAGGTTGGACTGGGAGTGGGAGAAGGAGTTGAGGTGCTCAGCCACTGGGAGATCAGGTTGGACTGGGAGTGGGAGAAGGAGTTGAGGTGCTCAGCCACTGGGAGATCAGGTTGGACTGGGACTGGGAGTTGAAGTGCTCAGCCACTGGGAGATCAGGTTGGACTGGGAGTGGGAGGGGTAGTTGAAGTGCTCAGCCACCGGGAGATCAGGTTGGACTGGGAGTGGGAGGGGGAGTTGAGGTGCTCAGCCACCGGGAGATCAGGTTGGACTGGGAGTGGGAGGGGGAGTTGAGGTGCTCAGCCACCGGGAGATCAGGTTGGTTAAGGCGGACTGAGCGAAGGTGTTGAGCGAAACGATCGTTTGGTTTCGCCGATGTAGAGAAGTTGACATCTGGAGCAGCGGATGCAATAGATGAGGTTGGAGGAGGTGCCTCGGTCTCACCTGGAAAGACTCACCTGTTTGGGTCCTTGGATGGAGTTGAGGGGGGCAGGTAAAGGGACAGGTGTTGCATCTCGTGCGGTTGCAGGGGGAAAGTGCCCGGGGGATGGGGTAGTTTGGGTGGGAAGGGACGAGTGGACCAGGGAGTTACGGAGGGAACGGTCTCTGGGGAACGCAGGGAGGGGAGGGGATGGGAAGATGTGGCCATTAGTGGGGTCCCACTGGCTAAACTAAACTAGTGTGTGAACGGGCGATCGGTGGCCGGCACGGACTCGATGGGCTGAAGGGCCTGTTTCCCGCGTTGTATCTCTAAACTAAACCGAAATATGTAGAGGTTGTTACGTGGGAGAGGGCAAAGATTGATCTACGTTATCAAATTGGGAGGGGCAGGTGAGTGGATTGTTAGGTGAGCATTTTATGGCCAGTGATTACTGTTCGATTGGCTTTCAGATTGGTGGAGATAAAGGAAGGGTTGGGCCTACTTCTGAATTGGTACTAGGAGTAACTCAGCAGGTCAGGCAGCATCTGTGGAGAACATGGATAGGTGACGTTTCAGGTCAGGACCCTTGTTCTGACCCAAGACGGAAGAAGGGTCTCGACCCAAAACATCACCTATTCATATTCTCCACAATCCCTCTCTGCTCTACAACACACCTGGGAACTGTGTACCTGCGCTCCGAGATCCCTCTCTGCTCCACAACGCTCCCTGTCTACCTGGGAACTGTGTACCTGCGCTTCTAGATCCCTCTCTGCTCTACGACACTCCCTGTCTACCTGGGAACTGTGTACCTGCGCTCCGAGATCCCTCTCTGCTCTACAACACTCCCTGTCTACCTGGGGACTGTGTACCTGCGCTCCGAGATCCCTCTCTGCTCTACGACAATCCCTGTCTACCTGGGAACTGTGTACCTGCGCACCTAAACCCCTCTCTGCTCTACAACACTCCCTGTCTACCTGGGAACTGTGTACCTGCGCTCCTAGATCCCTCTCTGCTCTACAACACTCCCTGTCTACCTGGGAACTGTGTACCTGCGCTCCTAGATCCCTCTCTGCTCTACGACACTCCCTGTCTACCTGGGAACTGTGTACCTGCCCTCCGAGATCCCTCTCTGCTCTACAACACTCCCTGTCTACCTGGGAACTGTGTACCTGCGTTCCTAGATCCCTCTCTGCTCTACGACACTCCCTGTCTACCTGGGAACTGTGTACCTGCGCTCCTAGACCCCTCTCTGCTCTACAACACTCCCTGTCTACCTGGGAACTGTGTACCTGCCCTCCGAGATCCCTCTCTGCTCTACAACACTCCCTGTCTACCTGGGAACTGTGTACCTGCGCTCTTAGACACCTCTCTCTGCTCTACAACACTCCCTGTGTGCCAGTGTCATGTGTTTACACTCAGTGCTGGACTTTAACCTGCTCGCCAGGTTATTCAGGTGTGGATAGAAGGTTCCGGGCAGTGTGCAGGGCGCGTCAAATGATTCTGATGTGAATCATCGCTGAGAACTGAAGGTCAACACCCAAACTACCAGCCAAAGTCAACAAGGAACTGGTTTACAAAAGATAAGGGACAAAGTGCTGGAGTAACTCAGCGGGTCAGGCAGCATCTGTGGAGAGAAGGAATGGGCGACGTTTTGGGTCGAGACCCATCTCTCTACCTGAAACGTCACCTATCCATGTTCTCCACAGATGCTGCCTGACCCGCTGAGTTACTCCAGCACTTTGTGAAACGTCACCTATCCATGTTCTCCACAGATGCTGCCTGACCCGCTGAGATAACAGTGTTGAACAGCTGTAGATGTCCTTGTAGATGGTGGTCAGAGGTAGCGTGGCGGATGTGAAGTACATGGACTAACACAAATGTTTTTCCCTTTCTCTCTCTCTCTCTCTCTCTCCAGGACCGCCCGGCCCATACCCCCCCCCCCCCCATTGCTTCTCTCCAGAGATGGTGCTTGTCACAGAAACAGAAAATAGGTGCAGTAGGAGGCCATTCGGCCCTTCGAGCCTGTACGCACCGCCATTCATTGTGATCATGGCTGACCATCCACAATCAGTAACCCGTGCCTGCCTTCTCCCCCATACCCCTTGATCCCACTAGCCCCTAGAGCTCTATCGAACTCTCTCTTAAACCCTTAAACCCATCGGCCTCCACTGCCCTCTGTGGCAGAGAATCCCACACATTCACAACTGCAAACGTTCCTCCTCACCTCAGTTTTAAACGGCCTCCCCTTTATTCTTAGACTGTGTGGCCCCTGGTTCCGGACTCCCCCAACATTGGGAACATGTTCCCTGCATCTAGCTTGTCCGGTCCTTTTATAATTTTACACGTCTCTATAAGATCCCCCTCTCATCCTTCTAAACTCCAGCGAACACAAGCCCAGTCGACCCAATCTTTCCTCGTACGACAGTCCCGCCATCCCGGGGATTAACCTGGTGAACCTACGCTGCACTGCCTCAATAGCAAGGACGTCCTTCCTCAAATTAGGAGACCAAAACTGCACACAGTACTCCAGGTGTGGTCTCACCAGGGCCCTGTACAACTGCAGAAGGACCTCCTTGCTCCTAAACTCAAACTAGGAGACCAAAACTGCACACAGTACTCCAGGTGTGGTCTCACTGGGGCCCTGTACAACTGCAGAAGGACCTCTTTACTCCTATACTCAAACTAGGAGGCATGCAGGTGCAGCAGGCAGTGAAGAAAGCCAATGGTATGCTGGCCTTCAAAGCGAGGGTATTTGAGTTTAGGAGCAAAGAGGTCCTTCTGCAGTTGTACAGGGCCCTGGTGAGACCACACCTGGAGTATTGTGTACAGTTTTGATCTCCTAGTTTGAGTTTAGGAGCAAAGAGGTCCTTCTGCAGTTGTACAGGGCCTTGGTGAGACCGCACCTGGAGTATTGCGTACAGTTTTGGTCTCCCAGTTTGAGTTTAGGAGCAAAGAGGTCCTTCTGCAGTTGTACAGGGCCCTAGTGAGACCACACCTGGAGTATTGCGTACAGTTTTGATCTCCTAGTTTGAGTCTAGGAGCAAAGAGGTCCTTCTGCAGTTGTACAGGGCCCTGGTGAGACCGCACCTGGAGTATTGCGTACAGTTTTGGTCTCCTAGTTTGAGTTTAGGAGCAAAGAGATCCTTCTGCAGTTGTACAGGGCCCTGGTGAGACCACGCCTGGAGTATTGCGTACAGTTTTGGTCTCCTAATCTGAGGAAAGACATTCTTGCCATAGAGGGAGTACAGAGAAGGTTCACCAGATTGATCCCTGGGATGGCGGGACTTTCATATGAAGAAAGACTGGATGACTGGGCTTGTACTCGCTGGGGTTTAGAAGATTGAGGGGGGATCTTATAGAAACTTAAGGGGTTTGGACAGGCTAGATGCAGGAAGATTGTTCCCGATGTTGGGGAAGTCCAGAACAAGGGGCCACGCAGTTTAAGGATAAGGGGGAAGTCTTTTAGGACCGAGATGAGACACAGAGAGTGGTGAGTCTGTGGAATTCTCTGCCACAGAAGGTAGTTGAGGCCAGTTCGTTGGCTATATTTAAGAGGGAGATAGATGTGGCCCTTGTGGCTAAAGGGATCAGGGGGTATGGAGAGAAGGCAGGTACGGGATACTGAGTTGGATGATCAGCCATGATCATATTGAATGGCGGTGCGTACAGGCTCGAAGGGCCGAATGGCCTCCTCCTGCACCTATTGTCTATGTTACTATGAAACCAGTCCGTGCACGATGAATCAAAACTCAGACACAAGGAGTGAGAATGAGCGAGCATTTATTAATTCCCTGAGCAAGCAAAAAGTTTAACAAATTAGTAGACACACAGCCATCTCCCCATCTCCCCATCTCTCTCTCTCTCTCTCTCTCTCTCTCTCCCTCTCTCCCTCTCCCTCTCCCTCTCCCTCTCCCTCTCCCTCTCCCTCTCCCTCTCCCTCTCCCTCTCTCCCTCTCTCTCTCTCTCTCGTTCCACCAACAATTCAGATAGACATATACCACCAAGAAAAACTCGATGCTACCATTAATTTCGAGAGGATTAGAGCAGATAAAGAGGGGTGCAAAGCTGAGGCTGTACGAGGCGTTTGGGGGGGCATTGAGAGGAATTCTGGTCCCTGTATCTGAGGAAGGACGTGCGGGCTCTGGAGAGGGTCCAGAGGTTGACAAGAACCATCCCAGGAATGGTTGGGTTGACCTTCAAGATGAGCGTTTGTCAGCACTGGGCCTGTGTTCGCTGGAGTTTAGAAGAACGAGGGGGACCTCATTGAAACTTTACACAGAACAGTGACTGTCCTGGATAGAGTGGACGTGGAGAGGATGTTTCCACGAGTGGGAGAGTCTAGGACCAGAGGGCACAGCCTCAGGATTAGAGGACGTTCCTTCAGGAAGGAGATGAGGAGGAATTTCGTTAGCCAGAGGGCGGTGAATCTGTGAGAAGGTTGTAGAGGCCACAAGTCAGTGGGTGAGAGGAGATCTTATCGAAACGTACAAGATTATTAAGGGGTTGGACACGTTAGAGGCAGGAAACATGTTCCCAATGTTGGGGGGGGTCCAGAACCAGGGGCCACACACAGTCCAGGAATAAAGGGGAGGCCATTTAGTACTGAAAGACTGGAGCGACTAGGCTTGTATACACTGGAATTTAGAAGGATGAGAGGGGATCTTATCGAAACGTATAAGATTATTAAGGGGTTGGACACGTTAGAGGCAGGAAACATGTTCCCAATGTTGGGGGAGTCCAGAACCAGGGGCCACACACAGTTTGAGAATAAGGGGTCGGCCATTTAGAACGGAAACTTTTGCAGTTGTGAATCTGTGGAATTCTCTGCCTCAGAGGGCAGTGGAGGCCAATTCTCTGAATGCATTCAAGAGAGAGCTGGATAGAGCTCTTAAGGATAGAGGAGTCAGGGGAGAAGGCAGGAACGGGGTACTGATTGGGAATGATCAGCCGTGATCACATTGAATGGCGGTGAGTACAGGCTCGAAGGGCCGAATGGCCTCCTCCTGCCCCTGTTGTCTGTTGTCTATTGATATTTTTAAGGCAGAGATGGATAGATTGTTGATCAGTGCGGGTGTCAGGGGGTTGTGGGGAGAATGGGGTTGGGAGGGAGAGATAGACCAGCCATGATTGAATGGTTGAGTAGAATCGATGGGCCGAATGGTCCAATGCTTCTCCTGGAATTTTGGAAGACCTTCCGGTGAAGTCTTGGAGTCCCAATCCTGTCCGGTGATCTCCACAGAGCGCTGGTCAGCTTGGCAGGGAGGGAGGGAGGGAGGGAGGGAGGGAGGGAGGGAGGGAGGGAGGGAGGGAGGGAGGGAGGGAGGGAGGGAGGGAGGGAGGGAGGGAGGGAGGGAGGGAGGGAGGGATGGAGGGAGGGAGGGAGGGCCTGGCTGGTCCTCAGTCCTAGTCACTGCTGGAGGAGGACGATGAGGAGGACGATGACGAGGAAGATGAGGAATGCTGTGGGAGAGAGAGAAGAGGAGAGAGAAACAAGTAAACATCAAACTCCACTGGAGAATACAATGCCACAAACCTCATAGACAACAGACAATAGGTGCAGGAGGAGGCCATTCGGCCCTTCGAGCCTGTACGCACCGCCATTCAATGTGATCCCGGCCGACCATTCTCAATCAGTACCCCGTTCCTGCCCTCTCCCCATACCCCCTGACTCCTCTATCCTTAAGAGCTCTATCCAGCTCTCTCTTGAATGCATTCAGAGAATTGGCCTCCACTGCCCTTCTGAGGCAGAGAATTCCACAGATTCACAACTGGAAACGTTTCCGTTCTAAATGGCCGACCCCTTATTCTTAAACTGTGTGTGGCCCCTGGTTCTGGACTCCCCCAACATTGGGAACATGTTTCCTGCCTCTAACGTGTCCAACCCCTTAATAATCTTATACGTTTCGATAAGATCTCCTCTCATCCTTCTAAATTCCAGTGTATACAAGCCTCTCTGTGTGAAGAAACGTTTTCTCATCTCGGTCCTAAAAGACTTCCCCCTTATCCTTAAACTGTGTGGCCCCTTGTTCTGGACTTCCCCAACATCGGGAACAATCTTCCTGCATCTAGCCTGTCCAACCCCTTAAGGATTTTGTACGTTTCTATAAGATCCCCCCTCAATCTTCTAAACCCCAGCGAGTACAAGCCGAGTCTATCCAGTCTTTCTTCATATGAAAGTCCTGCCATCCCAGGAATCAATCTGGTGAACCTTCTCTGTACTCCCTCTAAGGCTAGAATGTCTTTCTTCAGATTAGGAGACCAAAACTGTACGCAATACTCCAGGTGCGGTCTCACCAGGGCCCTGTACAACCGCAGAAGGACCTCCTTGCTCCTAAACTCAAACTAGGAGACCAAAACTGTACGCAGTACTCCAGGTGTGGTCTCACCAGGGCCCTGTACAACTGCAGAAGGACCTCCTTGCTCCAAAACTCAAACTAGGAGACCAAAACTGTACACAATACTCCAGGTGCGGTCTCACCAGGGCCCTGTACAACTGCAGAAGGACCTCCTTGCTCCTATACTCAAACTAGGAGACCAAAACTGCACAATACTCCAGGTGTGGTCTCACTAGGGCCCTGTACAACTGCAGTAGAACCTCCCTGCTCCTATACTCAAATCCCCTCGCTATGAATGCCAACATACCATTGGCTTTCTTCACTGCCTGCTGTACCTGCATGCCTACTTTCAATGACTGGTGCACCATGACACCCAGGTCACGTTGCATCTCCCCTTCTCCCAATCATTCAGGTAATACTCTGCTTTCCTGTTCTTGCCGCCAAAGTGGATAACCTCACATTGATCCACATTATATTGCATCTGCCATGCATTTGCCCACTCGCCTAATCTATCCAAGTCACTCTGCATCCTCCTAGCAACCTCCTCACAGCTAACACTGCCCCCCAGCTTGGTGTCATCCGCAAACTTAGAGATGTTGCATTCAATTCCCTCGTCCAAATCATTAATATACACTGTAAATAACTGGGGTCCCAGCACTGAGCCTACAAGGCCTTAGTTAAATTCACTATAAGGCCTCAGTTAAATTCACAACAAGGCCTCAGTTAAATTCACTATAAGGCCTCAGTTAAATTCACTATAAGGCCTCAGTTAAATTCACAACAAGGCCTTAGTTCAATTCACTACAAGGCCTCAGTTAAATTCACAACAAGGCCTTAGTTAAATTCACTACAAGGCCTCAGTTAAATTCACTACAAGGCCTCAGTTAAATTCACAACAAGGCCTTAGTTAAATTCACTACAAGGCCTCAGTTAAATTCACTACAAGGCCTCAGTTAAATTCACTACAAGGCCTTAGTTAAATTCACTACAAGGCTTCAGTTAAATTCACTACAAGGCCTTAGTTAAATTCACTATAAGGCCTCAGTTAAATTCACAACAAGGCCTTAGTTAAATTCACTATAAGGCCTCAGTTAAATTCACAACAAGGCCTCAGTTAAATTCACTACAAGGCTTCAGTTAAATTCACTACAAGGCCTTAGTTAAATTCACTATAAGGCCTCAGTTAAATTCACAACAAGGCCTCAGTTAAATTCACTACAAGGCCTTAGTTAAATTCACTATAAGGCCTCAGTTAAATTCACTACAAGGCTTCAGTTAAATTCACTACAAGGCTTCAGTTAAATTCACTACAAGGCCTCAGTTAAATTCACAACAAGGCCTCAGTTAAATTCACAACAAGGCCTCAGTTAAATTCACAACAAGGCCTTAGTTCAATTCACTACAAGGCCTCAGTTAAATTCACAACAAGGCCTTAGTTAAATTCACTACAAGGCCTCAGTTAAATTCACTACAAAGCCTCAGTTAAATTCACAACAAGGCCTCAGTTAAATTCACTATAAGGCCTCAGTTAAATTCACTACAAGGCTTAAGTTAAATTCACTACAAGGCTTAAGTTAAATTCACTACAAGGCCTCAGTTAAATTCACTACAAGGCCTTAGTTAAATTCACTATAAGGCCTCAGTTAAATTCACTACAAGGCTTAAGTTAAATTCACTACAAGGCCTCAGTTAAATTCACTACAAGGCCTTAGTTAAATTCACTATAAGGCCTCAGTTAAATTCACTACAAGGCCTTAGTTAAATTCACTATAAGGCCTCAGTTAAATTCACTACAAGGTTTAGATCCCTCTCTGCTCCAAAACACTCCCTGTCTACCTGGGAACTGTGTACCTGCGCTCCTAGATCCCCCTCTGCTCTACGACACTCCCTGTCTACCTGGGAACTGTGTACCTGCGCTCTTAGACCCCTCTCTGCTCTACGACACTCCCTGTCTACCTGGGAACTGTGTACCTGCGCTCCTAGATCCCTCTCTGCTCTACGACACTCCCTGTCTACCTGGGGACTGTGTACCTGCGCTCCTAGATCCCTCTCTGCTCTACGACACTCCCTGTCTACCTGGGAACTGTGTACCTGCGCTCCTAGATCCCTCTCTGCTCTACAACACACCTGGGAACTGTGTACCTGTGCTCCTAGATCCCTCTCTGCTCTACAACACTCCCTGTCTACCTGGGAACTGTGTACCTGCGCTCCTAGATCCCTCTCTGCTCTACAACACACCTGGGAACTGTGTACCTGCGCTCCTAGATCCCTCTCTGCTCTACAACACTCTCTGTCTACCTGGGAACTGTGTACCTGCGCTCCTAGATCCCTCTCTGCTCTACGACACTCCCTGTCTACCTGGGAACTGTGTACCTGCGCTCCTAGATCCCTCTCTGCTCCACGACACTCCCTGTCTACCTGGGAACTGTGTACCTGCGCTTCTAGATCCCTTCCTGCTCAACAACACTCCCTGTCTACCTGGGAACTGTGTACCTGCGCTCCTAGATCCCTCTCTGCTCTACAACACTCCCTGTCTACCTGGGAACTGTGTACCTGCGCTCCTAGATCCCTCTCTGCTCTACAACACTCCCTGTCTACCTGGGAACTGTGTACCTGCGCTCCTAGATCCCTCTCTGCTCTACAACACACCTGGGAACTGTGTACCTGCGCTCCTAGATCCCTCTCTGCTCTACAACACTCCCTGTCTACCTGGGAACTGTGTACCTGCGCTCCTAGATCCCTCTCTGCTCTACAACACTCTCTGTCTACCTGGGAACTGTGTACCTGCGCTCCTAGATCCCTCTCTGCTCTACAACACTCCCTGTCTACCTGGGAACTGTGTACATGCGCTCCTAGATCCCTCTCTGCTCCACAACACTCCCTGTCTACCTGGGAACTGTGTACCTGCGCTCCTAGATCCCTCTCTGCTCTACAACACACCTGGGAACTGTGTACCTGCGCTTCTAGATCCCTCTCTGCTCTACAACACTCCCTGTCTACCTGGGAACTGTGTACCTGCGCTCCTAGATCCCTCTCTGCTCCACAACACTCCCTGTCTACCTGGGAACTGTGGGAACATGTTTCCTGCCTCTAACGTGTCCAACCCCTTAACAATCTTATACATTTCGATAAGATCCCCCTCTCATCCTTCTAAACTCCAGTGAACACAAGCCCAGTCTTTCCAATCTTTCCTCGTACGACAGTCCCGCCATCCCGGGGATTAACCTGGTGAACCTACGCTGCACTGCCTCAATAGCAAGGACGTCCTTCCTCAAACTAGGAGACCAAAACTGCACACAGTACTCCAGGTGTGGTCTCACCAGGGCCCTGTACAACTGCAGAAGGACCTCCTTGCTCCTAAACTCAAACTAGGAGACCAAAACTGCACACAGTACTCCAGGTGTGGTCTCACTAGGGCCCTGTACAACTGCAGAAGGACCTCTTTGCTCCTAAACTCAAACTAGGAGACCCAACTGCAGAAGAACCAAACAAGGAGACTCAATCAAACTAGGAGACTCAACTGCAGAAGGACCTCCTTGCTCCTAAAGTCAAACTAGGAGACCAAAACTGCACACAGTACTCCAGGTGTGGTCTCACTAGGGCCCTGTACAACTGCAGAAGGACCTCCTTGCTCCTAAACTCAAACTAGGAGACCAAAACTGCACACAGTACTCCAGGTGTGGTCTCACCAGGGCCCTGGTCTCCTAGTTTGAGTTTAGGAGCAAGGAGGTCCTTCTGCAGTTGTACAGGGCCCTGGTGAGACCACACCTGGAGTACTGTGTGCAGTTTTGGTCTCCTAGTTTTCTCCAGTAATCACTGGGCATAAAATGCTCACCTAACAATCCACTCACCTGCCCCTCCCAATTTGATAACGTAGATCAATCTTTGCCCTCTCCCACGTAACAACCTCTACATATTTCTGTTTAGTTTAGAGATACAACGCGGAAACAGGCCCTTCAGCCCATCGAGTCCGTGCCGGCCACCGATCGCCCGTTCACACACTAGTTTAGTTTAGCCAGTGGGACCCCACTAATGGCCACATCTTCCCATCCCCTCCCCTCCCTGCGTTCCCCAGAGACCGTTCCCTCCGTAACTCCCTGGTTCACTCGTCCCTTCCTACATGTTAGAGGCAGGAAACATGTTCCCAATGTTGGGGGGAGTCCAGAACCAGGGGCCACACAGTTTAAGAATAAGGGGTCGGCCATTTAGAACGGAGATGAGGAAAAACTTTTTCAGTTGTGAATCTGTGGAATTCTCTGCCTCAGAGGGCAGTGGAGGCCAATTCTCTGAATGCATTCAAGAGACAGAGCTAGATAGAGCTCTTAAGGATAGTGGAGTCAGGGGGTATGGGGAGAAGGCAGGAACGGGGTACTGATTGAGAATGGTCGGCCATGATCACATTGAATGGCGGTGCGTACAGGCTCGAAGGGCCGAAAGGGCTCCTCCTGCACCTATTGTCTATTGGACAGGCTAGATACAGGAAACATGTTCCCCATGGTGGGATAGTCCCAGCCTCAACTACCTCCGCCGGCAGCTCGTTCCATACACCCACCACCCTCTGTGTGGAAAAGTTACCCCTCAGGTTCCCCCCCCACACCGACCAACATGCCCCATCTACACTAGTCCCACCTGCCCACACCGACCAACATGCCCCATCTACACTAGTCCCACCTGCCCACACCGACCAACATGCCCCATCTACACTAGTCCCACCTGCCCACACCGACCAACATGCCCCATCCACACTAGTCCCACACCGACCAACATGCCCCATCTACACTAGTCCCACACCGGCCAACATGCCCCATCTACACTAGTCCCACCTGCCCACACCGACCAACATGCCCCATCTACACTAGTCCCACACCGACCAACATGCCCCATCTACACTAGTCCCACCTGCCCACACCGACCAACATGCCCCATCTACACTAGTCCCACCTGCCCACACCGACCAACATGCCCCATCTACACTAGTCCCACCTGCCCACACCGACCAACATGCCCCATCTACACTAGTCCCATCCGCCCACACCGACCAACATGCCCCATCTACACTAGTCCCACACCGACCAACATGCCCCATCTACACTAGTCCCACACCGACCAACATGCCCCATCTACACTAGTCCCACCCGCCCACACCGACCAACATGCCCCATCTACACTAGTCCCACCTGCCCACACCGACCAACATGCCCCATCTACACTAGTCCCACCTGCCCACACCGACCAACATGCCCCATCTACACTAGTCCCACCTGCCCACACCGACCAACATGCCCCATCTACACTAGTCCCACCTGCCCACACCGACCAACATGCCCCATCTACACTAGTCCCACCTGCCCACACCGACCAACATGCCCCATCTACACTAGTCCCACACCGACCAACATGCCCCATCTACACTAGTCCCACACCGACCAACATGCCCCATCTACACTAGTCCCACCTGCCCACACCGACCAACATGCCCCATCTACACTAGTCCCATCTGCCCACACCGACCAACATGCCCCATCTACACTAGTCCCACCTGCCCACACCGACCAACATGCCCCATCTACACTAGTCCCATCTGCCCACACCGACCAACATGCCCCATCTACACTAGTCCCACCTGCCCACACCGACCAACATGCCCCATCTACACTAGTTCCACCTGCCCACACCGACCAACATGCCCCATCTACACTAGTCCCACCCGCCCACACCGACCAACATGCCCCATCTACACTAGTCCCACCTGCCCGCACCGACCAACATGCCCCATCTACACTAGTCCCACCTGCCCACACCCTCCAACATGCCCCATCTACACTAGTCCCACCCGCCCACACCGACCAACATGCCCCATCTACACTAGTCCCACCTGCCCGCGTTTGGCCCACATCCCTCCAAACCCGCCCTATCCATGTACCTGTCCAAGTGTCTCTTAAACGTTGGGACAGTCCCAGCCTCAACTACCTCCTCCGGCAGCTCGTTCCATACACCCACCACCCTCTGTGTGGAAATGTTGCCCCTCAGGTTCCTATTCAATCTTCCCCCCTTCACCTTGAACCCATGTCCTCTGGTCCTCGATTCCCCTACTCTGGGCAAGAGACTCTGTGCGTCTACCCCATCTATTCCCCTCGTGGTCTCCATCCCCCTACTCTGGGCAAGAGACTGTACGCATCTGACACGCGTGTCTCGGCACACGCACCTTGCCATGTTTTCCGTGTTTCCCATGTTTTCCGTGTTCCTTTTTCCCATGTTCCTTCTTCCCATGTTTCTTGTGACCCTTCTTGCCGTGCTTCTCCTTTGGGCCACAGCCCGGCGCTCCATGTGGGTGAGGGGGTGGGGGGTAGGGGCCACAGGGTTGAGGGGGGAAAGCGGGGTTACCCCCAGGGTAGGGTTGCTGGTGGGGAGGTGGGGGGTGATGGGGATACATGGGGGGCCCCCCTGGAACCCCTTGTGGCGGGTATCCTTGGCCGGGAGGGGGAGGGTAGACTGGGTTGGGCATTTGGGGAGGGAGGGCGGGGTTGTGTGGGGGGGGGTATTGGCCGGGTGGTCCTGGAGAGAGAGAGAGAGAAAGGGAAAAACATTTGTGTTAGTCCATGTACTTCACATCCGCCACGCTACCTCTGACCACCATCTACAGGGACATCTACAGCTGTTCAACACTGTTATCTCAGCGGGTCGGGCAGCATCTGTGGAGAACATGGATAGGTGACGTTTCACAGAGTGCTGGAGTAACTCAGCGGGTCAGGCAGCATCTGTGGAGAGAAGGAATGGGTGGATATTGAGTTGGGTTGGGTTGAGTTGAGTTGGGTTGGGTTGGGTTGAGTTGAGTTGGGTTGGGTTGGGTTGGGTTGGGTTGAGTTGGGTTGGGTTGAGTTGAGTTGGATTGGGTGGAGATTGAGTTGGGTTGTGTTGAGTTGAGTTGGGTTGGGTTGGGTTGGGTTGGGTTGGGTTGGGTTGGGTTGGGTTGGGTTGGGTTGGGTTGGGTTGTGTTGAGTTGAGTTGAGTTGGGTTGGGTTGAGTTGGGTTGGGTTGAGTGACGTTTCAGAGTGCTGGAGTAACTCAGCAGGTCAGGCAGCATCTGTGGAGAGAAGGAATGGGTGACGTTTCAGGTCGAGACCCTTCTTCAGACAGTTTAAGCTGTGTCTGGTCTTGACACAAAACGTCACCCATTCCTTCTCTCCACAGATGCTGCCTGACCCGCTGAGTTACTCCAGCACTCTGTGAAACGTCACCTATCCATGTTCTCCACAGATGCTGCCTGACCCGCTGAGTTAGGAACAGGGGACGTACAACGAGATCTGGGGGTCCTAGTGCATCAGTCACTGAAAGGAAGCATGCAGGTACAGCAGGCAGTGAAGAAAGCCAATGGCCTTCATGTTGGCCTTCATAACGAGAGGAGTTGAGTATAGGAGCAAAGAGGTCCTTCTGCAGTTGTACAGGGCCCTGGTGAGACCGCACCTGGAGTACTGTGTGCAGTTTTGGTCTCCTAGTTTGAGTTTAGGAGCAAAGAGGTCCTTCTGCAATTGTACAGGGCCCTGGTGAGACCACATCTAGAGTATTGTGTGCAGTTTTGGTCTCCTAGTTTGAGTTTAGGAGCAAGGAGGTCCTTCTGCAGTTGTACAGGGCCCTGGTGAGACCGCACCTGGAGTACTGTGTGCAGTTTTGGTCTCCTAGTTTGAGGAAGGACATTCTTGCTATTGAGGGCGTGCAGCGTAGGTTCACCAGGTTAATTCCCGGAATGGCGGGACTGTCGTATGTTGAAAGGCTGGAGCGATTGGGCTTGTATACACTGGAATTTAGAAGGATGAGGGGGGATCTTATTGAAACATATAAGATAATTAGGGGATTGGACACGTTAGAGGCAGGAAACATGTTCCCAAT
>NC_135991.1:17031745-17064350 GCF_053455715.1 Rhinoraja longicauda
AGCAAGGAGGTCCTTCCTCAAACTAGGAGACCAAAACTGCACACAGTACTCCAGGTGCGGTCTCACTAGGGCCCTGTACAACTGCAGAAGGACCTCTTTGCTCCTATACTCAACTCCTCTCGTTATGAAGGCCAACATGAAGGCCATTGGCTTTCTTCACTGCCTGCTGTACCTGCATGCTTCCTTTCAGTGACTGATGCACTAGGACACCCAGATCTCGTTGTACGTCCCCTGTTCCTAACTCAGTGGGTCAGGCAGCATCTGTGGAGAACATGGATAGGTGACGTTTCACAGAGTGCTGGAGTAACTCAGCGGGTCAGGCAGCATCTGTGGAGAGAAGGAATGGGTGACGTTTTGTGTCAAGACCAGACACAGCTTAAACTGTCTGAAGAAGGGTCTCGACCTGAAACGTCACCCATTCCTTCTCTCCACAGATGCTGCCTGACCTGCTGAGTTACTCCAGCACTCTGAAACGTCACTCAACCCAACTCAACCCAACCCAACCCAACTCAACCCAACCCCAACCCAACCCAACCCAACCCAACTCAACCCAACCCAACCCAACCCAACCCAACCCAACCCATCCCAACCCAACTCAACTCAACACAACCCAACTCAACCCAACCCAACCCAACCCAACCCAACCCAACTCAACTCAACACAACCCAACTCAACTCAACCCAACCCAACCCAACTCAACCCAACCCAACCCAACCCAACTCAACTCAACACAACCCAACTCAATCTCCACCCAACCCAACTCAACTCAACCCAACCCAACCCAACTCAACTCAACCCAACCCAACTCAATCTCCACCCAACCCAACCCAACCCAACCCAACTCAATATCCACCCATTCCTTCTCTCCACAGATGCTGCCTGACCCGCTGAGTTACTCCAGCACTCTGTGAAACGTCACCTATCCATGTTCTCCACAGATGCTGCCCGACCCGCTGAGATAACAGTGTTGAACAGCTGTAGATGTCCCTGTAGATGGTGGTCAGAGGTAGCGTGGCGGATGTGAAGTACATGGACTAACACAAATGTTTTTCCCTTTCTCTCTCTCTCTCTCCAGGACCACCCGGCCAATACCCCCCCCCACACAACCCCGCCCTCCCTCCCCAAATGCCCAACCCAGTCTACCCTCCCCCTCCCGGCCAAGGATACCCGCCACAAGGGTTCCAGGGGGGCCCCCATGTTTCCCCATCACCCCCCACCTCCCCACCAGCAACCCTACCCTGGGGGTAACCCCGCTTTCCCCCCTCAACCCTGTGGCCCCTACCCCCACCCCCTCACCCACATGGAGCGCCGGGCTGTGGCCCAAAGGAGAAGCACGGCAAGAAGGGTCACAAGAAACATGGGAAGAAGGAACATGGAAAAAGGAACACGGAAAACATGGGAAACACGGAAAACATGGCAAGGTGCGTGTGCCGAGACACGCGTGTCAGATGCGTACAGTCTCTTGCCCAGAGTAGGGGGATGGAGACCACCAGGGGAATAGATGGGGTCGACGCACAGAGTCTCTTGCCCAGAGTAGGGGAATCGAGGACCAGAGGACATGGGTTCAAGGTGAAGGGGGGAAGATTGAATGGGAACCTGAGGGGCAACGTTTCCACACAGAGGGTGGTGGGTGAATGGAACGAGCTGCCGGAGGAGGTAGTTGAGGCTGGGACTATCCCAACGTTTAAGAGACACTTGGACAGGGACATGGATAGGGCGGGTTTGGAGGGATGTGGGCCAAACGCGGGCAGGTGGGACTAGTGTAGATGGGGCATGTTGGTCGGTGTGGGACTAGTGTAGATGGGGCATGTTGGTCGGTGTGGGCAGGTGGGACTAGTGTAGATGGGGCATGTTGGTCGGTGTGGGCAGGTGGGACTAGTGTAGATGGGGCATGTTGGTCGGTGTGGGCAGGTGGGACTAGTGTAGATGGGGCATGTTGGTCGGTGTGGGACTAAGATGGGGCATGTTGGTCGGTGTGGGCAGGTGGGACTAGTGTAGATGAGGCATGTTGTGTCGGTGTGGGACTAGTGTAGATGGGGCATGTTGGTCGTGTGGGACTAGTGTAGATGGGGCATGTTGGTCGGTGTGGGACTAGTGTAGATGGGGCATGTTGGTCGGTGTGGGCAGGTGGGACTAGTGTAGATGGGGCAATGTTGGTCGGTGTGGGACTAGTGTAGATGGGGCATGTTGGTCGGTGTGGGACTAGTGTAGATGGGTCATGTTGGTCGGTGTGGGACTAGTGTAGATGGGGCTTGTTGGTCGGTGTGGGACTAGTGTAGATGGGGCATGTTGGTCGGTGTGGGCAGGTGGGACTAGTGTAGATGGGGCATGTTGGCCGTGTGTGGGCAGGTGGGACTAGTGTAGATGGGCATGTTGGCCGGTGTGGGCAGGGTGGGACTAGTGTAGATGGGGTGTTGGTCGGTGTGTGGGCAGGTGGGACTAGTGTAGATGGGGCATGTTGGTCGGTGTGGGCAGGTGGGACTAGTGTAGATGGGGCATGTTGGTCGGTGTGGGCAGGTGGGACTAGTGTAGATGGGGCATGTTGGTCGGTGTGGGCAGGTGGGACTAGTGTAGATGGGGCATGTTGGTCGGTGTGGGGGGGGAACCTGAGGGGTAACTTTTCCACACAGAGGGTGGTGGGTGTATGGAACGAGCTGCCGGCGGAGGTAGTTGAGGCAGGGAGTATCCCACCATGGGGAACATGTTTCCTGTATCTAGCCTGTCCAATAGACAATAGGTGCAGGAGGAGGCCATTCGGCCCTTCGAGCCTGTACGCACCGCCATTCAATGTGATCATGGCCGACCATTCTCAATCAGTACCCCGTTCCTGCCTTCTCCCCATACCCCCTGACTCCTCTATCCTTAAGAGCTCTATCCAGCTCTCTCTTGAATGCATTCAGAGAATTGGCCTCCACTGCCCTCTGAGGCAGAGAATTCCACAGATTCACAACTGAAAAAGTTTTTCCTCATCTCCGTTCTAAATGGCCGACCCCTTATTCTTAAACTGTGTGGCCCCTGGTTCTGGACTCCCCCCAACATTGGGAACATGTTTCCTGCCTCTAACGTGTAGGAAGGGACGAGTGGACCAGGGAGTTACGGAGGGAACGGTCTCTGGGGAACGCAGGGAGGGGAGGGGATGGGAAGATGTGGCCATTAGTGGGGTCCCACTGGCTAAACTAAACTAGTGTGTGAACGGGCGATCGGTGGCCGGCACGGACTCGATGGGCTGAAGGGCCTGTTTCCCGCGTTGTATCTCTAAACTAAACAGAAATATGTAGAGGTTGTTACGTGGGAGAGGGCAAAGATTGATCTACGTTATCAAATTGGGAGGGGCAGGTGAGTGGATTGTTAGGTGAGCATTTTATGGCCAGTGATTACTGGAGAAAACTAGGAGACCAAAACTGCACACAGTACTCCAGGTGTGGTCTCACCAGGGCCCTGTACAACTGCAGAAGGACCTCCTTGCTCCTAAACTCAAACTAGGAGACCAGGGCCCTGGTGAGACCACACCTGGAGTACTGTGTGCAGTTTTGGTCTCCTAGTTTGACCTTAGGAGCAAGGAGGTCCTTCTGCAGTTGAGTCTCCTAGTTTGATTGAGTCTCCTTGTTTGGTTCTTCTGCAGTTGGGTCTCCTAGTTTGAGTTTAGGAGCAAAGAGGTCCTTCTGCAGTTGTACAGGGCCCTGGTGAGACCACACCTGGAGTATTGTGTGCAGTTTTGGTCTCCTAGTTTGAGTTTAGGAGCAAGGAGGTCCTTCTGCAGTTGTACAGGGCCCTAGTGAGACCGCACCTGGAGTACTGTGTGCAGTTTTGGTCTCCTAGTTTGACTTTAGGAGCAAGGAGGTCCTTCTGCAGTTGAGTCTCCTAGTTTGATTGAGTCTCCTTGTTTGGTTCTTCTGCAGTTGGGTCTCCTAGTTTGAGTTTAGGAGCAAAGAGGTCCTTCTGCAGTTGGGTCTCCTAGTTTGAGTTTAGGAGCAAAGAGGTCCTTCTGCAGTTGTACAGGGCCCTAGTGAGACCACACCTGGAGTACTGTGTGCAGTTTTGGTCTCCTAGTTTGAGTTTAGGAGCAAGGAGGTCCTTCTGCAGTTGTACAGGGCCCTAGTGAGACCGCACCTGGAGTACTGTGTGCAGTTTTGGTCTCCTAGTTTGACCTTAGGAGCAAGGAGGTCCTTCTGCAGTTGAGTCTCCTAGTTTGATTGAGTCTCCTTGTTTGGTTCTTCTGCAGTTGGGTCTCCTAGTTTGAGTTTAGGAGCAAAGAGGTCCTTCTGCAGTTGTACAGGGCCCTGGTGAGACCACACCTGGAGTACTGTGTGCAGTTTTGGTCTCCTAGTTTGAGGAAGGACGTCCTTGCTATTGAGGCAGTGCAGCGTAGGTTCACCAGGTTAATCCCCGGGATGGCGGGACTGTCGTACGAGGAGAGATTGGAAAGACTGGGCTTGTGTTCACTGGAGTTTAGAAGGATGAGAGGAGGATCTTATAGAAACGTATAAGATTGTTAAGGGGTTGGACACGTTAGAGGCAGGAAACATGTTCCCAATGTTGGGGGAGTCCAGAACCAGGGGCCACACACAGTTTAAGAAGAAGGGGTCGGCCATTTAGAACGGAGATGAGGATCGAGAGTTTTGGTACATAGATATTATCTATTACCACAAGAGAAGCTTCCCCCTTCTGTTCCTAAACCTTGTATTTCCGGGTGTTTCCGGCAAGCTGTTAAACTTAACAACGCAGTTACATGAGATGGTTATGTTTTGTCTGCTTGAAGCCAAACATAACATCCAGCACTGAGTGTAAACACATGACAGTGGCTTCCCAGGTAGACAGGGAGTGTCGTGGAGCAGAGAGGGGTCTAGGAGCGCAGGTACACAGTTCCCAGGTAGACAGGGATTGTTGTAGAGCAGAGAGGGATCTAGGAGCGCAGGTACACAGTTCACAGGTGTGTTGTAGAGCAGAGAGGGATCAAGGAGCGCAGGTACACAGTTCACAGGTGTGTTGTGGAGCAGAGAGGGATCTAGGAGCGCAGGTACACAGTTCCCAGGTAGACAGGGAGTGTCGTAGAGCAGAGAGGGATCTAGGAGCGCAGGTACACAGTTCCCAGGTAGACAGGGAGTGTTGTAGAGCAGAGAGGGATCTAGGAGCGCAGGTACACAGTTCCCAGGTAGACAGGGAGTGTTGTGGAGCAGAGAGGGATCTAGGAGCGCAGGTACACAGTTCCCAGGTAGACAGGGAGTGTTGTAGAGCAGGAAGGGATCTAGGAGCGCAGGTACACAGTTCCCAGGTGTGTTGTAGAGCAGAGAGGGATCAAGGAGCGCAGGTACACAGTTCCCAGGTAGACATGGAGTGTTGTGGAGCAGAGAGGGATCTAGGAGCGCAGGTACACAGTTCCCAGGTAGACAGGGAGTGTTGTGGAGCAGAGAGGGATCTAGGAGCGCAGGTACACAGTTCACAGGTGTGTTGTAGAGCAGAGAGGGATCTAGGAGCGCAGGTACACAGTTCCCAGGTAGACAGGGAGTGTTGTAGAGCAGAGAGAGATCTAGGAGCGCAGGTACACAGTTCCCAGGTAGACAGGGAATGTTGTAGAGCAGAGAGGGATCTAGGAGCGCAGGTACACAGTTCCCAGGTAGACAGGGAGTGTTGTGGAGCAGAGAGGGATCTAGGAGCGCAGGTACACAGTTCCCAGGTAGACAGGGAATGTTGTAGAGCAGAGAGTGATCTAGGAGCGCAGGTACACAGTTCCCAGGTGTGTTGTAGAGCAGAGAGGGATCTAGGAGCGCAGGTACACAGTTCCCAGGTAGACAGGGCATGTTGTGGAGCAGAGAGGGATCTAGGAGCGCAGGTACATAGTTCCCAGGTAGACAGGGATTGTTGTAGAGCAGAGAGGGATCTAGGAGCGCAGGTACACTGTTCCCAGGTAGACAGGGAGCGTTGTGGAGCAGAGAGGGATCTAGGAGCGCAGGTACACAGTTCCCAGGTAGACAAGGTGTGTTGTAGAGCAGAGAGGGATCTAGGAGCGCAGGTACACTGTTCCCAGGTGTGTTGTAGAGCAGAGAGGGATCTAGGAGCGCAGGTACACAGTTCCCAGGTAGACAGGGAGTGTTGTGGAGCAGAGAGGGATCTAGGAAGGCAGGTACACAGTTCCCAGGTAGACAGGGAGTGTCGTAGAGCAGAGAGGGATCTAGGAGCGCAGGTACACAGTTCCCAGGTGTGTTGTAGAGCAGAGAGGGATCTAGGAGCGCAGGTACACAGTTCCCAGGTAGACAGGGAGTGTTGTGGAGCAGAGAGGGATCTAGGAGCGCAGGTACACAGTTCCCAGGTAGACAGGGAGTGTTGTGGAGCAGAGAGGGATCTAGGAGCGCAGGTACACAGTTCCCAGGTAGACAGGGAGTGTTGTGGAGCAGAGAGGGATCTAGGAGCGCAGGTACACAGTTCCCAGGTAGACAGGGAATGTCGTAGAGCAGAGAGGGATCTAGGAGCGCAGGTACACAGTTCCCAGGTAGACAGGGAGTGTTGTGGAGCAGAGAGGGATCTAGGAGCGCATGTACACAGTTCCCAGGTGTGTTGTAGAGCAGAGAGGGATCTAGGAGCGCAGGTACACAGTTCCCAGGTAGACAGGGAGTGTCGTAGAGCAGAGAGGGATCTAGGAGCGCAGGTACACAGTCCCCAGGTAGACAGGGAGTGTCGTAGAGCAGAGAGGGATCTAGGAGCGCAGGTACACAGTTCCCAGGTAGACAGGGAGTGTCGTAGAGCAGAGAGGGGTCTAAGAGCGCAGGTACACAGTTCCCAGGTAGACAGGGAGTGTCGTAGAGCAGAGGGGGATCTAGGAGCGCAGGTACACAGTTCCCAGGTAGACAGGGAGTGTTTTGGAGCAGAGAGGGATCTAAACCTTGTAGTGAATTTAACTGAGGCCTTGTAGTGAATTGAACTAAGGCCTTGTTGTGAATTTAACTGAGGCCTTATAGTAAATTTAACTAAGGCCTTGTAGTGAATTTAACTGAAGCCTTGTAGTGAATTTAACTAAGGCCTTGTAGTGAATTTAACTGAGGCCTTGTAGTGAATTTAACTGAGGCCTTGTAGTGAATTTAACTAAGGCCTTGTTGTGAATTTAACTGAGGCCTTATAGTGAATTTAACTAAGGCCTTGTAGTGAATTTAACTGAGGCCTTGTAGTGAATTTAACTGAGGCCTTGTAGTGAATTTAACTGAGGCCTTGTAGTGAATTTAACTAAGGCCTTGTTGTGAATTTAACTGAGGCCTTGTAGTGAATTTAACTGAGGCCTTATAGTGAATTTAACTAAGGCCTTGTAGTGAATTTAACTGAAGCCGTGTAGTGAATTTAACTGAGGCCTTGTAGTGAATTTAACTGAAGGCTTTGTAGTGAATTTAACTGAGGCCTTGTAGTGAATTTAACTGAGGCCTTGTAGTGAATTGAACTAAGGCCTTGTTGTGAATTTAACTGAGGCCTTGTTGTGAATTTAACTGAGGCCTTATAGTGAATTTAACTGAGGCCTTATAGTGAATTTAACTAAGGCCTTGTAGTGAATTTAACTGAAGCCTTGTAGTGAATTTAACTGAGGCCTTGTAGTGAATTTAACTGAAGCCGTGTAGTGAATTTAACTGAGGCCTTATAGTGAATTTAACTGAGGCCTTGTTGTGAATTTAACTGAGGCCTTATAGTGAATTTAACTAAGGCCTTGTAGTGAATTTAACTAAGGCCTTGTAGTGAATTTAACTGAGGCCTTGTAGTGAATTTAACTAAGGCCTTGTTGTGAATTTAACTGAGGCCTTGTAGTGAATTGAACTAAGGCCTTGTTGTGAATTTAACTGAGGCCTTGTTGTGAATTTAACTGAGGCCTTGTAGTGAATTTAACTAAGGCCTTGTAGTGAATTTAACTAAGGCCTTGTTGTGAATTTAACTGAGGCCTTGTAGTGAATTTAACTTAAGCCTTGTAGTGAATTTAACTGAGGCCTTATAGTGAATTTAACTGAGGCCTTGTTGTGAATTTAACTAAGGCCTTGTTGTGAATTTAACTGAGGCCTTGTTGTGAATTGAACTAAGGCCTTGTTGTGAATTTAACTAAGGCCTTGTTGTGAATTTAACTGAGGCCTTGTTGTGAATTTAACTGAAGCCTTGTAGTGAATTTAACTGAAGCCTTGTAGTGAATTTAACTGAGGCTTTGTAGTGAATTTAACTAAGGCCTTGTAGTGAATTGAACTGAAGCCTTGTAGTGAATTTAACTGAGGCCTTGTTGTGAATTTAACTGAGGCCTTGTTGTGAATTTAACTGAAGCCTTGTAGTGAATTTAACTGAGGCCTTATAGTGAATTTAACTAAGGCCTTGTAGTGAATTTAACTGAGGCCTTGTTGTGAATTTAACTGAGGCCTTGTAGTGAATTTAACTAAGGCCTTGTTGTGAATTTAACTGAGGCCTTATAGTGAATTTAACTGAGGCCTTGTAGTGAATTTAACTAAGGCCTTGTAGTGAATTTAACTAAGGCCTTGTAGTGAATTTAACTGAGGCCTTGTAGTGAATTTAACTGAGGCCTTATAGTGAATTTAACTAAGGCCTTGTAGTGAATTTAACTAAGGCCTTGTAGTGAATTTAACTAAGGCCTTGTAGTGAATTTAACTAAGGCCTTGTAGGCTCAGTGCTGGGACCCCAGTTATTTACAGTGTATATTAATGATTTGGACGAGGGAATTGAATGCAACATCTCTAAGTTTGCGGATGACACCAAGCTGGGTGGCAGTGTTAGCTGTGAGGAGGTTGCTAGGAGGATGCAGAGTGACTTGGATAGATTAGGCGAGTGGGCAAATGCATGGCAAATGCAATATAATGTGGATGAATGTGAGGTTATCCACTTTGGCGGCAAGAACAGGAAAGCAGAGTATTACCTGAATGATTGGGAGAAGGGGAGATGCAACGTGACCTGGGTGTCATGGTGCACCAGTCATTGAAAGTAGGCATGCAGGTACAGCAGGCAGTGAAGAAAGCCAATGGTATGTTGGCATTCATAGCGAGGGGATTTGAGTATAGGAGCAGGGAGGTTCTACTGCAGTTGTACAGGGCCCTAGTGAGACCACACCTGGAGTATTGTGCAGTTTTGGTCTCCTAGTTTGAGTATAGGAGCAAGGAGGTCCTTCTGCAGTTGTACAGGGCCCTAGTGAGACCGCACCTGGAGTATTGCGTACAGTTTTGGTCTCCTAGTTTGAGTTTAGGAGCAAGGAGGTCCTTCTGCAGTTGTACAGGGCCCTGGTGAGACCGCACCTGGAGTATTGTGTACAGTTTTGGTCTCCTAGTTTGAGTTTAGGAGCAAGGAGGTCCTTCTGCAGTTGTACAGGGCCCTGGTGAGACCGCACCTGGAGTATTGCGTACAGTTTTGGTCTCCTAGTTTGAGTTTAGGAGCAGGGAGGTCCTTCTGCAGTTGTACAGGGCCCTGGTGAGACCACGCCTGGAGTACTGCGTACAGTTTTGGTCTCCTAATCTGAAGAAAGACATTCTAGCCTTAGAGGGAGTACAGAGAAGGTTCACCAGATTGATTCCTGGGATGGCAGGACTTTCATATGAAGAAAGACTGGATAGACTCGGCTTGTACTCGCTGGGGTTTAGAAGATTGAGGGGGGATCTTATAGAAACTTACAAATTCCTTAAGGGGTTGGACAGGCTAGATGCAGGAAGATTGTTCCCGATGTTGGGGGAGTCCAGAACAAGGGGCCACACAGTTTAAGGATAAGGGGGAAGTCTTTTAGGACCGAGATGAGAAAACGTTTCTTCACACAGAGAGGCTTGTATACACTGGAATTTAGAAGGATGAGAGGAGATCTTATCGAAACGTATAAGATTATTAAGGGGTTGGACACGTTAGAGGCAGGAAACATGTTCCCAATGTTGGGGGAGTCCAGAACCAGGGGCCACACACAGTTTAAGAATAAGGGGTCGGCCATTTAGAACGGAAACGTTTCCAGTTGTGAATCTGTGGAGTTCTCTGCCTCAGAAGGGCAGTGGAGGCCAATTCTCTGAATGCATTCAAGAGAGAGCTGGATAGAGCTCTTAAGGATAGAGGAGTCAGGGGGTATGGGGAGAAGGCAGGAACGGGGTACTGATTGAGAATGGTCGGCCGTGATCACATTGAATGGCGGTGCGTACAGGCTCGAAGGGCCGAATGGCCTCCTCCTGCACCTGTTGTCTGTTGTCCATGAGGTTTGTGGCATTGTATTCTCCAGTGGAGTTTGATGTTTACTTGTTTCTCCTCTTCTCTCTCTCCTACAGCATTCCTCATCTTCCTCGTCCTCCTCCTCATCGTCCTCCTCCAGCAGTGACTAGGACTGAGGACCAGCCAGGCCCTCCCTCCCTCCCTCCCTCCCTCCCTCCCTCCCTCCCTCCCTCCCTCCCTCCCTCCCTCCCTCCCTCCCTCCCTCCCTCCCTCCCTCCCTCCCTCCCTCCCTCCCTCCCTCCCTCCCTGCCAAGCTGACCAGCGCTCTGTGGAGATCACCGGACAGGATTGGGACTCCAAGACTTCACCGGAAGGTCTTCCAAAATTCCAGGAGAAGCATTGGACCATTCGGCCCATCGAGTCTACTCAACCATTCAATCATGGCTGGCCTATCTCTCCCATCCCAACCCCATTCTCCCCACAACCCCCTGACACCCGCACTGATCAACAATCTATCCATCTCTGCCTTAAAAATATCAATAGACAACAGACAACAGGGGCAGGAGGAGGCCATTCGGCCCTTCGAGCCTGTACTCACCGCCATTCAATGTGATCACGGCTGATCATTCCCAATCAGTACCCCGTTCCTGCCTTCTCCCCATACCCCCTGACTCCTCTATCCTTAAGAGCTCTATCCAGCTCTCTCTTGAATGCATTCAGAGAATTGGCCTCCACTGCCCTCTGAGGCAGAGAATTCCACAGATTCACAACTGGAAAAGTTTCCGTTCTAAATGGCCGACCCCTTATTCTCAAACTGTGTGTGGCCCCTGGTTATGGACTCCCCCAACATTGGGAACATGTTTCCTGCCTCTAACGTGTCCAACCCCTTAATAATCTTATACGTTTCGATAAGATCCCCTCTCATCCTTCTAAATTCCAGTGTATACAAGCCTAGTCGCTCCAGTCTTTCAGTACTAAATGGCCTCCCCTTTATTCCTGGACTGTGTGTGGCCCCTGGTTCTGGACCTCCCCCAACATTGGGAACATGTTTCCTGCCTCTAACGTGTCCAACCCCTTAATAATCTTGTACGTTTCGATAAGATCTCCTCTCACCCACTGACTTGTGGCCTCTACAACCTTCTCACAGATTCACCGCCCTCTGGCTAACGAAATTCCTCCTCATCTCCTTCCTGAAGGAACGTCCTCTAATCCTGAGGCTGTGCTCTCTGGTCCTAGACTCTCCCACTCGTGGAAACATCCTCTCCACGTCCACTCTATCCAGGACAGTCACTGTTCTGTGTAAAGTTTCAATGAGGTCCCCCTCGTTCTTCTAAACTCCAGCGAACACAGGCCCAGTGCTGACAAACGCTCATCTTGAAGGTCAACCCAACCATTCCTGGGATGGTTCTTGTCAACCTCTGGACCCTCTCCAGAGCCCGCGCGTCCTTCCTCAGATACAGGGACCAGAATTCCTCTCAATGCCCCCCCAAACGCCTCGTACAGCCTCAGCTTTGCACCCCTCTTTATCTGCTCTAATCCTCTCGAAATTAATGGTAGCATCGAGTTTTTCTTGGTGGTATATGTCTATCTGAATTGTTGGTGGAACGAGAGAGAGAGGGAGAGAGGGGGAGAGGGAGAGGGAGAGGGAGAGGGAGAGGGAGAGGGAGAGGGAGAGGGAGAGGGAGAGAGAGAGAGAGAGAGAGAGAGAGAGAGAGAGAGATGGGGAGATGGGGAGATGGCTGTGTGTCTACTAATTTGTTAAACTTTTTGCTTGCTCAGGGAATTAATAAATGCTCGCTCATTCTCACTCCTTGTGTCTGAGTTTTGATTCATCGTGCACGGACTGGTTTCATAGTAACATAGACAATAGGTGCAGGAGGAGGCCATTCGGCCCTTCGAGCCTGTACGCACCGCCATTCAATATGATCATGGCTGATCATCCAACTCAGTATCCCGTACCTGCCTTCTCTCCATACCCCCTGATCCCTTTAGCCACAAGGGCCACATCTAACTCCCTCTTAAATATAGCCAACGAACTGGCCTCATCTACCTTCTGTGGCAGAGAATTCCACAGATTCACCACTCTCTGTGTCTCATCTCGGTCCTAAAAGACTTCCCCCTTATCCTTAAACTGCGTGGCCCCTTGTTCTGGACTTCCCCAACATCGGGAACAATCTTCCTGCATCTAGCCTGTCCAAACCCTTAAGTTTCTATAAGATCCCCCCTCAATCTTCTAAACCCCAGCGAGTACAAGCCCAGTATATCCAGTCTTTCTTCATATGAAAGTCCCGCCATCCCAGGGATCAATCTGGTGAACCTTCTCTGTACTCCCTCTATGGCAAGAATGTCTTTCCTCAGATTAGGAGACCAAAACTGCACGCAATACTCCAGGTGTGGTCTCACCAGGGCCCTGTACAACTGCAGAAGGACCTCTTTGCTCCTAAACTCAAACTGGGAGACCAAAACTGTACGCAATACTCCAGGTGTGGTCTCACTAGGGCCCTGTACAACTGCAGAAGGACCTCTTTGCTCCTAGACTCAAACTGGGAGACCAAAACTGTACGCAATACTCCAGGTGTGGTCTCACTAGGGCCCTGTACAACTGCAGAAGGACCTCTTTGCTCCTAAACTCAAACTAGGAGACCAAAACTGTACGCAATACTCCAGGTGTGGTCTCACTAGGGCCCTGTACAACTGCAGAAGGACCTCTTTGCTCCTAAACTCAAACTAGGAGACCAAAACTGTACGCAATACTCCAGGTGTGGTCTCACTAGGGCCCTGTACAACTGCAGAAGGACCTCTTTGCTCCTAAACTCAAACTGGGAGACCAAAACTGTACGCAATACTCCAGGTGTGGTCTCACTAGGGCCCTGTACAACTGCAGAAGGACCTCTTTGCTCCTAAACCCAAACTGGGAGACCAAAACTGTACGCAATACTCCAGGTGCGGTCTCACCAAGGCCCTGTACAACTGCAGAAGGACCTCTTTGCTCCTAAACTCAAACTAGGAGATCAAAACTGTACACAATACTCCAGGTGTGGTCTCACTAGGGCCCTGTACAACTGCAGAAGGACCTCTTTGCTCCTATACTCAAATACCCTCGCTATGAAGGCCAACATACCATTGGCTTTCTTCACTGCCTGCTGCACCTGCATGCCTCCTAGTTTGAGTATAGGAGTAAAGAGGTCCTTCTGCAGTTGTGCAGGGCCCCAGTGAGACCACACCTGGAGTACTGTGTGCAGTTTTGGTCTCCTAGTTTGAGTTTAGGAGCAAGGAGGTCCTTCTGCAGTTGTACAGGGCCCTGGTGAGACCACACCTGGAGTACTGTGTGCAGTTTTGGTCTCCTAGTTTGAGGAAGGACGTCCTTGCTATTGAGGCAGTGCAGCGTAGGTTCACCAGGTTAATCCCCGGGATGGCGGGACTGTCGTACGAGGAAAGATTGGGTCGACTGGGCTTGTGTTCGCTGGAGTTTAGAAGGATGAGAGGGGGATCTTATAGAGACGTGTAAAATTATAAAAGGACTGGACAAGCTAGATGCAGGGAACATGTTCCCAATGTTGGGGGAGTCCAGAACCAGGGGCCACACAGTCTAAGAATAAAGGGGAGGCCGTTTAAAACTGAGGTGAGGAGGAACGTTTGCAGTTGTGAATGTGTGGGATTCTCTGCCACAGAGGGCAGTGGAGGCCGATGGGTTTAAGGGTTTAAGAGAGAGTTCGATAGAGCTCTAGGGGCTAGTGGGATCAAGGGGTATGGGGAGAAGGCAGGCACGGGGTACTGATTGTGGATGGTCAGCCATGATCACAATGAATGGCGGTGCGTACAGGCTCGAAGGGCCGAATGGCCTCCTACTGCGCCTATTTTCTGTTTCTATGACAGGCACCATCTCTGGAGAGAAGCAATGGGGGGGGGGGGGGGGGGGGGGGGGGGTATGGGCCGGGCGGTCCTGGAGAGAGAGAGAGAGAGAGAGAGAAAGGGAAAAACATTTGTGTTAGTCCATGTACTTCACATCCGCCTCGCTACCTCTGACCACCATCTACAAGGACATCTACAGCTGTTCAACACTTATCTCAGAGGGTCAGGCAGCATCTGTGGAGAACATGGATAGGTGACGTTTCACAGAGTGCTGGAGTAACTCAGCGGGTCAGGCAGCATCTGTGGAGAACATGGATAGGTGACGTTTCAGGTAGAGAGATGGGGATCGACCCAAAACGTCGCCCATTCCTTCTCTCCACAGATGCTGCCTGACCCGCTGAGTTACTCCAGCACTTTGTCCCTTATCTTTTGTAAACCAGTTCCTTGTTGACTTTGGCTGGTAGTTTGGGTGTTGACCTTCAGTTCTCAGCGATGATTCACATCAGAATCATTTGACGCGCCCTGCACACTGCCCGGAACCTTCTATCCACACCTGAATAACCTGGCGAGCAGGTTAAAGTCCAGCACTGAGTGTAAACACATGACACTGGCACACAGGGAGTGTTGTAGAGCAGAGAGAGGTGTCTAAGAGCGCAGGTACACAGTTCCCAGGTAGACAGGGAGTGTCGTAGAGCAGAGAGGGATCTAGGAGCGCAGGTACACAGTTCCCAGGTAGACAGGGAGTGTTGTAGAGCAGAGAGAGGTGTCTAAGAGCGCAGGTACACAGTTCCCAGGTAGACAGGGAGTGTTGTAGAGCAGAGAGGTGTCTAGGAGCGCAGGTACACAGTTCCCAGGTAGACAGGGAGCGTCGTAGAGCAGAGATGGATCTAGGAGCGCAGGTACACAGTTCCCAGGTAGACAGGGAGTGTCGTAGAGCAGAGAGGGATCTAGGAGCGCAGGTACACAGTTCCCAGGTAGACAGGGAGTGTTGTGGAGCAGAGAGGGATCTAGGAGCGCAGGTACACAGTTCCCAGGTGTATTGTAGAGCAGAGAGGGATCTAGGAGCGCAGGTACACAGTTCCCAGGTGTATTGTAGAGCAGAGAGGGATCTAGGAGCGCAGGTACACAGTTCCCAGGTAGACAGGGAGTGTCGTAGAGCAGAGAGGGGTCTAGGAGCGCAGGTACACAGTTCCCAGGTAGACAGGGAGTGTCGTAGAGCAGAGAGGGGTCTAGGAGCGCAGGTACACAGTTCCCAGGTAGACAGGGAGTGTCGTAGAGCAGAGAGGGGTCTAGGAGCGCAGGTACACAGTTCCCAGGTAGACAGGGAGTGTCGTAGAGCAGAGAGGGATCTCGGAGCGCAGGTACACAGTTCCTAGGTAGACAGGGAGTGTCGTAGAGCAGAGAGGGATCTAGGAGCGCAGGTACACAGTTCCCAGGTAGACAGGGAGTGTTGTAGAGCAGAGAGGGATCTAGGAGCGCAGGTACACAGTTCCCAGGTAGACAGGGAGTGTCGTAGAGCAGAGAGGGATCTAGGAGCGCAGGTACACAGTTCCCAGGTGTGTTGTAGAGCAGAGAGGGATCTAGGAGCGCAGGTACACAGTTCCCAGGTAGACAGGGAGTGTCGTAGAGCAGAGAGGGATCTAGGAGCGCAGGTACACAGTTCCCAGGTAGACAGGGAATGTCGTAGAGCAGAGAGGGATCTAGGAGCGCAGGTACACAGTTCCCAGGTAGACAGGGAGTGTCGTAGAGCAGAGAGGGATCTAGGAGCGCAGGTACACAGTTCCCAGGTAGACAGGGAGTGTCGTAGAGCAGAGAGGGATCTAGGAGCGCAGGTACACAGTTCCCAGGTAGACATGGAGTGTCGTGGAGCAGAGAGGGATCTAGGAGCGCAGGTACACAGTTCCCAGGTAGACAGGGAGTGTTGTAGAGCAGAGAGGGATCTAGGAGCGCAGGTACGCAGTTCCCAGGTAGACATGGAGTGTTGTGGAGCAGAGAGGGATCTAGGAGCGCAGGTACACAGTTCCCAGGTGTATTGTAGAGCAGAGAGGGATCTAGGAGCGCAGGTACACAGTTCCCAGGTGTATTGTAGAGCAGAGAGGGATCTAGGAGCGCAGGTACACAGTTCCCAGGTAGACAGGGAGTGTTGTAGAGCAGAGAGGGGTCTAGGAGCGCAGGTACACAGTTCCCAGGTAGACAGAGAATGTTGTAGAGCAAAGGGATCTAGGAGCGCAGGTACACAGTTCCCAGGTAGACAGGGAGTGTTGTAGAGGAGAGAGGGATCTCGGAGCGCAGGTACACAGTTCCCAGGTAGACAGGGAGTGTTGTAGAGCAGAGAGGGATCTAGGAGTGCAGGTACACAGTTCCCAGGTGTATTGTAGAGCAGAGAGGGGTTTAGGTGCGCAGGTAGACAGTTTCCAGGTAGACAGGGAGTGTTGTAGAGCAGAGAGGGATCTAGGAGCGCAGGTACACAGTTCGCAGGTAGACAGGGAGTGTTGTAGAGCAGAGAGGGATCTAGGAGCGCAGGTACACAGTTCCCAGGTAGACAGGGAGTGTCGTAGAGCAGAGAGGGATCTCGGAGTGTCGAGAATATGAATAGGTGATGTTTTGGGTCGAGACCCTTCTTCCGTCTTGGGTCAGAAGAACGGTCCTGACCTGAAACGTCACCTATCCATGTTCCCCACAGATGCTGCCTGACCCGCTGAGTTACTCCAGCACTCTGTGAAACAATAGACAATAGACAATAGGTGCAGGAGGAGGCCATTCGGCCCTTCGAGCCTGTACGCACCGCCATTCAATGTGATCATGGCTGATCATTCTCAATCAGTACCCCGTTCCTGCCTTCTCCCCATACCCCCTGACTCCGCTATCCTTAACAGCTCTATCCAGCTCTCTCTTGAATGCATTCAGAGAATTGGCCTCCACTGCCCTCTGAGGCAGAGAATCCCACACCTTCACCACTCTCTGACTGAAAAAGTTCCTCCTCATCTCCGTTCTAAATGGCCGACCCCTTATTCTTAAACTGTGTGGCCCCTTGTTCTGGACTCCCCCAACATTGGGAACATGTTTCCTGCCTCTAATGTGTCCAATCCCCTAATTATCTTATATGTTTCAATAAGATCCCCCCTCATCCTTCTAAATTCCAGTGTATACAAGCCCAATCGCTCCAGCCTTTCAACATACGACAGTCCCGCCATTCCGGGAATTAACCTAGTGAACCTACGCTGCACGCCCTCCATAGCAAGAATATCCTTCCTCAAATTTGGAGACCAAAACTGCACATAGTACTCCAGGTGCGGCCTCACCAGGGCCCTGTACAACTGCAGAAGGACCTCTTTGCTCCTGAACTCAATAGCAAGGAGGTCCTTCCTCAAACTAGGAGACCAATACTCCAGGTGCGGTCTCACCAGGGCCCGGTACACCTGTAGAAGGACCTCTTTGCTCCTATACTCAACTCCTCTTGTTATGAAGGCCAACATGCCATTGGCTTTCTTCACTGCCTGCTGTACCTGCATGCTTCCTTTCAGTAGCCTATCCATGTTCCCCACAGATGCTGCCTGACCCGCTGAGTTACTCCAGCACTCTGTGAAACGTCACCTAACTCAACCCAACTCAACTCAACCCAACTCAACTCAACCCAACTCAATCTCCACCCAACTCAACTCAACCCAACTCAATCTCCACCCATTCCTTCTCTCCACAGATGCTGCCTGACCCGCTGAGTTACTCCAGCACTCTGTGAAACGTCACCTATCCATGTTCCCCACAGATGCTGCCTGACCTGCTGAGTTACTCCTAGTACCAATTCAGAAGTAGGCCCAACCCTTCCTTTATCTCCACCAATCTGAAAGCCAATCGAACAGTAATCACTGGCCATAAAATGCTCACCTAACAATCCACTCACCTGCCCCTCCCAATTTGATAACGTAGATCAATCTTTGCCCTCTCCCACGTAACAACCTCTACATATTTCGGTTTAGTTTAGAGATACAACGCGGGAAACAGGCCCTTCAGCCCATCGAGTCCGTGCCGGCCACCGATCGCCCGTTCACACACTAGTTTAGTTTAGCCAGTGGGACCCCACTAATGGCCACATCTTCCCATCCCCTCCCCTCCCTGCGTTCCCCAGAGACCGTTCCCTCCGTAACTCCCTGGTCCACTCGTCCCTTCCCACCCAAACTACCCCATCCCCCGGGCACTTTCCCCCTGCAACCGCACGAGATGCAACACCTGTCCCTTTACCTGCCCCCCTCAACTCCATCCAAGGACCCGAACAGGTGAGTCTTTCCAGGTGAGACCGAGGCACCTCCTCCAACCTCATCTATTGCATCCGCTGCTCCAGATGTCAACTTCTCTACATCGGCGAAACCAAACGATCGTTTCGCTCAACACCTTCGCTCAGTCCGCCTTAACCAACCTGATCTCCCGGTGGCTGAGCACCTCAACTTCCCCTCCCACTCCCAGTCCAACCTGATCTCCCGGTGGCTGAGCACCTCAACTCCCCCTCCCACTCCCAGTCCAACCTGATCTCCCGGTGGCTGAGCACTTCAACTACCCCTCCCACTCCCAGTCCAACCTGATCTCCCAGTGGCTGAGCACTTCAACTCCCAGTCCCAGTCCAACCTGATCTCCCAGTGGCTGATCACCTCAACTCCTTCTCCCACTCCCAGTCCAACCTGATCTCCCAGTGGCTGAGCACCTCAACTCCTTCTCCCACTCCCAGTCCAACCTGATCTCCCAGTGGCTGAGCACTTCAACTCCCCCTCCCAGTCCAACCTGATCTCCCAGTGGCTGAGCACCTCAACTACCCCTCCCACTCCCAGTCCAACCTGATCTCCCGGTGGCTGAGCACTTCAACACCCACTCCCAGTCCAACCTGATCTCCCAGTGGCTGAGCACTTGAACTCCCCCTCCCAGTCCCAGTCTGACCTTTCTGTCACGGGCCTCCTCCAGTGCCATAGTGAGGCCCACCACAAATTGGAGGAACAGCACCTCGTATTTCCCCTGGGCAGCTTGGAGCCCAGTGGTATGAACATCGACTTCTCCAACTTTAGATAGTTCCTCTGTCCCTCTCTTCCCCTCCTCCTTCCCAGATCTCCCTCTATCTTCCCGTCTCCACCAACATCATTCCTTTTTCCCGCCCCCCCTGACATCAGTCTGAAGAAGGGTCTCGACCCCAAACGTCACCCATTCCTTCTCTCCTGAGATGCTGCCTGACCTGCTGAGTTACTCCAGCACTTTGTGAATAAATACCTTCCATTTGTACCAGCACCTGCAGTTATTATCTTACATTAGTTTAGTTTAGAGATACAGCACTGAAACACAGTTCCCAGGTAGACAGGGAGTGTCGTAGAGCAGAGAGGGATCTAGGAGCGCAGGTACACAGTTCCCAGGTAGACAGGGAGTGTTGTAGAGCAGAGAGGGGTCGAAGAGCGCAGGTACACAGTTCCCAGGTAGACAGGGAGTGTCGTAGAGCAGAGAGGGATCTAGGAGCACAGGTACACAGTTCCCAGGTGTATTGTAGAGCAGAGAGGGATCTAGGAGCGCAGGTACACAGTTCCTAGGTAGACAGGGAGTGTTGTAGAGCAGAGAGGGATCTACGAGCGCAGGTACACAGTTCCCAGGTAGACAGGGAGTGTTGTAGAGCAGGGAGGGATCTAGGAGCGCAGGTACAGTTCCCAGGTAGACAGGGAGTGTCGTAGAGCAGAGAGGGATCTAGGCGCGCAGGTACACAGTTCCCAGGTAGACAGGGAGTGTCGTAGAGCAGAGAGGGATCTCGGAGCGCAGGTACACAGTTCCCAGGTAGACAGGGAGTGTCGTAGAGCAGAGAGGGGTCGAAGAGCGCAGGTACACAGTTCCCAGGTAGACAGGGAGTGTCGTAGAGCAGAGAGGGATCTCGGAGTGTCGAGAATATGAATAGGTGATGTTTTGGGTCGAGACTCTTCTTCCATCTTGGGTCAGAAGAACGGTCCTGACCTGAAACGTCACCTATCCATGTTCCCCACAGATGCTGCCTGACCCGCTGAGTTACTCCAGCACTCTGTGAAACAACAGACAATAGACAATAGGTGCAGGAGGAGGCCATTCGGCCCTTCGAGCCTGTACGCACCGCCATTCAATGTGATCATGGCTGATCATTCTCAATCAGTACCCCGTTACTGCCTTCTCCCCGTACCCCCTGACTCCTCTATCCTTAAGAGCTCTATCCAGCTCTCTCTTGAATGCATTCAGAGAATTGGCCTCCACTGCCCTCTGAGGCAGAGAATCCCACAGATTCACAACTGGAAAAGTTTTTCCTCGTCTCCGTTCTAAATGGCCGACCCCTTATTCTTAAACTGTGTGGCCCCTTTGTTCTGGACTCCCCCAACATTGGGAACATGTTTCCTGCCTCTAACGTGTCCAACCCCTTAATAATCTTATACGTTTCGATAAGATCTCCTCTCATCCTTCTAAATTCCAGTGTATACAAGCCTAGTCGCTCCAGTCTTTCAACGTACGACAGTCCCGCCATTCCGGGGATTAACCTAGTAAACCTACGCTGCACGCCCTCAATAGCAAGAATATCCTTCCTCAAATTTGGAGACCAAAACTGCACACAGTACTCCAGGTGCGGTCTCACCAGGGCCCGGTACAACTGTAGAAGGACCTCTTTGCTCCTATACTCAACTCCTCTTGTTATGAAGGCCAACATGAAGGCCATTGGCTTTCATCACTGCCTGCTGTACCTGCATGCTTCCTTTCATTGACTGATGTGTGGGAGGAAAAAAGAGACTGTTTGATCACTTATTTACCAGTTTTTTAATTTACCATTCACCTCCCGTTTATCCCACTTATTTATAATCTCCTCCCCTCCCGTGACATGCCCCCCTTTAACCAACATTTATCATTTAACCCTCCGTTATTCCATTCATAGGTTAATTCCCGGAATGGCGGGACTGTCGTACGTTGAAAGACTGGAGCGACTAGGCTTGTATACACTGGAATTTAGAAGGATGAGAGGGGATCTTATCGAAACGTATAAGATTATTAAGGGGTTGGACACGTTAGAGGCAGGAAACATGTTCCCAATGTTGGGGGAGTCCAGAACAAGAGGCCACACACAGTTTAAGAATAAGGGGTCGGCCATTTAGAACGGAGACGAGGAAAAACCTTTTCAGTTGTGAATCTGTGGGATTCTCTGCCTCAGAGGGCAGTGGAGGCCAATTCTCTGAATGCATTCAAGAGAGAGCTGGATAGAGCTCTTAAGGATAGCGGAGTGGTGAAGGTGTGGAATTCTCTGCCTCAGAGGGCAGTGGAGGCCAATTCTCTGAATGCATTCAAGAGAGAGCTGGATAGAGCTCTTAAGGATAGCGGAGTGGTGAAGGTGTGGAATTCTCTGCCTCAGAGGGCAGTGGAGGCCAATTCTCTGAATGCATTCAAGAGACAGAGCTAGATAGAGCTCTTAAGGATAGAGGAGTCAGGGGGTATGGGGAGAAGGCAGGAACGGGGTACTGATTGAGAATGATCGGCCATGATCACATTGAATGGCGGTGCGTACAGGCTCGAAGGGCTGAATGGCCTACTCCTGCACCTATTGTCTATTGTCTATTGTCTATTGAAGCGCTGAATGGCCTCCTCCTGCACCTGTTGTCTATTGCCTATATGTGATAGGGGTAGAATCGGGCCATTCGGCCCATCAACCATTTAGTCTTTTAACCATTTCTCTGATAACAACCTGTCCCTAAATACTAGCAAGACCAAGGACCTGATCATCAACTTCCGTAGGTCACACAATGGGGAATACGCCCCGATCTTTATCAACGGGGACAGTGTGGAGAGAGTGTCCAGCTTCAAGTTTCTGGGCACTCACATTTCAGAGGACCTCACATGGTCCAATAACACCGCTACGCTGGTCAAGAAGGCACAGCAACGACTGTTCTACCTGAGAACACTGAAGAAGTCTGGTCTACCCCAACAGCTACTGACGACCTTCTACCGCTGCACCATCGAGAGCATCCTAACGCATGGCATCCCCGTGTGGTACCTCAGCTGCACGGAGGCAGAGAGGAAAGCTCTTCAGCGGGTAGTCCATAGAGCTCAGAGGGCCATCGGAACACAGCTACCAGCCTTGGAGTGCATCTACAACGCACGATGCCTCAGGAAAGCCACCAGCATCCACAAAGACTCTTCACACCCCTGCAGTAGTCTGTTGGGGACCTCCACCATCGGGCAGACGATACAAGGCCTTCTACGCCTGCACCTCCAGACTCAGGAACAGCTTCATCCCCAGGGCCATCGCTGCTCTGAACCGGTCCTGCTGAGCCGGATGGTCACATCGCAAAGTGAACCGGCACAGACCTACTTGCACTTTATTAACAATTTGTTTCGTTGGGTAGTTTAAATGAATACTGACTAGCTAATTAATTTATTGCATCGTATAGGAGGCGCATTCCCAATCTCGTTGTACCCCTGTACAATGACAATAAAGATATATTCAGACCCAACCCAACACCAACCCAACCCAATCCATCACCACCCAACCCCACCCAAACCAACCCAACACAACCCAGCCCAACCCAACACAACCCAACCCAACCCAACCCAACCCCACTCAAACCAACCCCACTCAAACCAACCCAACCCAACCCAACACCACCCAACCCCACCCAAACCAACCCAACACAACCCAGCCCAACCCAACACAACCCAACCCAACCCCACCCAAACCAACCCAACCCAACACCAACCCAACCCCACCCAACCCAACCCCACCCAAACCAATCCAACCCAACACAACCCAACCCAACCCCACCCAAACCAACCCAACCCAACCCAACACCAACCCAACCCCACCCAACCCAACCCCACCCAAACCAATCCAACCCAACACAACCCAACCCAACCCCACCCAAACCAACCCAACACAACCCAGCCCAACCCAACACAACCCAACCCAACCCAACCCAACCCCACTCAAACCAACCCCACTCAAACCAACCCAACCCAACCCAACACCAACCCAACCCCACCCAACCCAACCCAAGCCAAGCCAACCACACCAAACCCAACCCAACCCCACCCAAACCAATCCAACCCAACACAACCCAACCCAACCCCACCCAAACCAACCCAACCCAACACAACCCAACCCAACCCCACCCAAACCAACCCAACCCAACTCGGCCCCACCCAACCCAAGCCAAGCCAACCCCACCCAACAGAGTGCTGGAGTAACTCAGCGGGTCAGGCAGCATCTGTGGAGAGACGGAATGGGCGACGTTTCGGGCCGAGACCCTTCTTCAGACATAATATGTCATGTTTATTTTATGAATTATATAATATAATCGCATTATATCTGATCACAGAAAATAGGTGCAGGAGGAGGCCATTTGGCTCTTCGGGCTAGCACAGAAATGTGACTCAAAGGGCCGAATGGCCTAAAATAATGTGATCAAATATATCATTGTATCCCATTTATTATATACATATGATTTTACATTTATGTATCATGTTATATTCAGTAAATAAATGATATATTACATTATATTCAGTTTATAAATGAAATATTACATTATATTCTGCAAATAAATGATATATTACATTATATTCAGTAAATTTATATACAGACTATAATGTAATATATCAATTTATATACAGACTATAATGTAATATATCATTTATATACTCGTTGTCCCCTGTACAATGACAATAAAGATAGATTGTATTGTATTATATGTTTATTGACAATTTATCTCGCTTTCATCACGATTATTGGCCATTTATAAAATAGGCGCAGGAGGCGGCCATTTTGCCCCTTCGAGCCATTTACATCCTTGAGAATGATCAGCCATGATCACATTGAATGGCGGTGCGTACAGGCTCGAAGGGCCGAAAGGCCTCCTCCTGCACCTATTGTCTAGCGTCTATTGACCAGCGATCGCCCGTACACTAACACTGTCCCACACACACACTTGGGAACATTTATACAATAGACAATAGGTGCAGGAGGAGGCCATTCGGCCCTTCGAGCCTGTACGCACCGCCATTCAATGTGATCATGGGTGACCATTCTCAATCAGTACCCCGTTTACACTTATACCAAGCCAATTAACCTACAAACCCGCACGTCTTTGGAGCGTGGGAGGAAAAAGACTGTTTGATCACTTATTTATTGAGTGATCAGCCATGATCGCATTGAATGGCGGTGCTGGCTCGAAGGGCTGAATGGCCTACTCCTGCACCTATTGTCTATTGTCTATTGTTTACCAGTTTTTTAATTTACCATTCACCTCCCGTTTATCCCACTTATTTATAATCTCCTCCCCTCCCATTACACGCCCCCCTTCAACCAACATTTATCATTTAACCCTCCTTTATTCAATTCATAAGGTCATATGTGATCGGGGTAGAATCAGGCCATTCGGCCCATCAACCATTTAGCCTCTGTTGTCATGTTTATTGGCAATTTAACTCGCTTTCATCACGATTATTGGCCATTTATAAAATAGGTGCAGGAGGCGGCCATTTTGCCCCTTCGAGCCATTTATATCCTCTGATCCCATTTATTTGCCAGTGAATCCTCTATTTAACCAGTTTTGTACAAACCCCACACATCCCACCCCCCCCTCACTTCGTTCCCCATTCTCCCCTCTGTCTTTTAGCCAATGAACAACTTTTGCAACCAACTTTTTAGAAGGATGGGAGGGGATCTTATGGAAACGTATAAGATCATTAAGGGGTTGGACACGTTAAGAGGCAGGAAACATGTTCCCAATGTTGGGGGGAGTCCAGAACAAGAGGCCACACACAGTTTAAGAATAAGGGGTCGGCCATTTAGAACGGAAACTTTTCCAGTTGTGAATCTGTGGGATTCTCTGCCTCAGAGGGCAGTGGAGGCCAATTCTCTGAATGCATTCAAGAGAGAGCTAGATAGAGCTCTTAAGGATAGCGGAGTGGTGAAGGTGTGGAATTCTCTGCCTCAGAGGGCAGTGGAGGCCAATTCTCTGAATGCATTCAAGAGAGAGCTAGATAGAGCTCTTAAGGATAGCGGAGTGGTGAAGGTGTGGAATTCTCTGCCTCAGAGGGCAGTGGAGGCCAATTCTCTGAATGCATTCAAGAGAGAGAGCTGGATAGAGCTCTTAAGGATAGCGGAGTCAGGGGGAGAAGGCAGGAACGGGGTACTGATTGAGAATGATCGGCCATGATCACATTGAATGGCGGTGCGTACAGGCTCGAAGGGCCGAATGGCCTCCTCCTGCACCTATTGTCTATATGTGATAGGGGTAGAATTGGGCCATTCGGCCCATTAACCATTTAGCTTCTGTTGTCATGTTTATTGGCAATTTATCTCGCTTTCACCATTATTGGCCATTTATTAAACAGGTGCAGGAGGCGGCCATTTTGCCCCTTCGAGCCATTTATATCCTCTGGTCCCATTTCTTTGTCAGTGAATCCTCTATTTAACTTGTTTAACTTGTATTCCCCCCCTCACTTTGTTCCCCATTCTCCGCTCGGTCTTTTAGCAATGAACAGCTTTTGCAAACAGCTTTTCCTGGCCATCTATCCCCTCTTTGCTCCCCATTTTCCAGCTCTGCTCGCAACTATTCTGCAGTTTTAACCCTTCCTGCCCCCATTAACCCCGCGTTTTCTCCGCTTGCCAACTGCATGAGGGTGTGGGCTTTAATGTGCATCCCCCCTGGCGCTGCTGCGGCCATGCATTCTTGCATAGTTTGCATTTGAAGCTGCAAAGCTGCAGCTCCTTATCTGCAACTCCCATCTCCCGCCATTTCCCCGCCCGCGCGGCGGTTGTTTTTTTTTTTTTTTTGAAAATACGAACCTCAACCGCCTACCGCCGGCGCCGCGCCTGCGCGGACCGGCGAACGGCGGCTGCCGGCGTCGCGCGGGGGAGGAAGAAGCGCGCAAGCGTGCAGCCGGCTGCCGCGGGCCCGCGCGTGCGCAGTACCGGCGGCCGCGCCGGTCGCGCACGCGCGTTGCAAAGGCGCCAAAGGGGAAGAGATGACAAACAAAATGGTGGCTTGGGTTGTCCGACTCTGAGGTGAAACGGCCAAAGGGTTTCGTTGGCCGCCGGTTCACCCCGGACGAGCCCGGTTTGGGAGGAGTGGAGGCGATGGCCACGGCCTTCTTCTGGCTGCGTCCGGCATAGAGGAGGTGTCCGCCACCTTGGCCAAAGTGCGGCCAAGCTAGAGGCGGCCATGTTAACGTCCAGTCAAGACGTCAACGTCAACGCCAGCGGCCTCGACTGCCAGGGTTAGGCCAAGGGGGCAAGCTTGGCCCCAACACAAGAACGGGGAACACAAGAACGCACACCAACGCCTCGAAAGGTCACCAGCATCTCGTCCTGGACCAGCCACATCAACGCAATGGCCAAGAACGCACACCAACGCCTCGACTTCCTCAAGCTTAGCCAGTCCGCCATGTCCCATACAACCCTCACCAACGTCTACAGACGTGAACGTCACCAGCAACTTGTCCTGGACCACATCAAAGCAATGGCCAAGAACGCACACCAAGCTTAGCCAGTCCGCCATGTCCCATACAACCTTCACCAACGTCTACAGACGTGAACGTCACCAGCAACTCGTCCTGGACCACATCAACGCAATGGCCAAGAACGCACACCAAGCTTAGCCAGTCCGCCATGTCCCATACAACCCTCACCAACGTCTACAGTAAACGTCGCCAGCAACTTGTCCTGGACCACATCAAAGCAACGGCCAAGAACGCACACCAACGTCTTGACTTCCTCAAGCTTAGCCAGTCCGCCATGTCCCATACAACCTTCACCAACGTCGCCAGCAACTCGTCCTGGACCACATCAACGCAATGGCCAAGAAAGCACATTCTTGACTTGACTTCCCCAAGTTTAGCCAGTCCGCCATGTCCCATACAACCCTCACCAACGTCTACAGACGTGAACGTCACCAGCAACTCGTCCTGGACCACATCAACGCAATGGCCAAGAACGCACACCAAGCTTAGCCAGTCCGCCATGTCCCATACAACCCTCACCAACGTCTACAGTAAACGTCGCCAGCAACTTGTCCTGGACCACATCAACGCAACGGCCAAGAACGCACACCAACGTCTTGACTTCCTCAAGCTTAGGCAGTCCGCCATGTCCCATACAACCCTCACCAACGTCTACAGTAAACGTCACCAGCAACTTGTCCTGGACCACATCAACGCAATGGCCAAGAACGCACACCTACACCTTGACTTCCTCAAGCTTAGCCAGTCCGCCATGTCCCCAACAACCCTCACCAATGTCTACAGACGTGAACGTCACCAGCAACTCGTCCTAGACCACATCAACGCAATGGCCAAGAACGCACACCAACGCCTCGACGTCCTGAAGCCTAGCCAGTCCGCCATGTCCCATACAACCCTCACCAACGTCTACAGACGTGAACGTCACCAGCAACTTGTCCTGGACCACATCAAAGCAATGGCCAAGAACGCACACCAAGCTTAGCCAGTCCGCCATGTCCCATACAACCTTCACCAACGTCTACAGTAAACGTCGCCAGCAACTCGTCCTGGACCACATCAGAGCAATGGCCAAGAACGCACACCAACTCCTTGACTTCCTCAAGTTTAGCCAGTCCGCCATGTCCCATACAACCCTCACCAACGTCTACAGTAAACGTCACCAGCAACTCGTCCTGGACCACATCAACGCAATGGCCAAGAACGCACACCTACACCTTGACTTCCTCAAGCCTAGCCAGTCCGCCATGTCCCATACAACCCTCACCAACGTCTACAGTAAACGTCGCCAGCAACTCGTCCTGGACCACATCAACGCAATGGCCAAGAACGCACACCAACGCCTCGACTTCCTCAAGCTTAGCCAGTCCGCCATGTCCCCAACAACCCTCACCAACGTCTACAGTAAACGTCACCAGCAACTCATCCTGAACCACATCAACGCAATGGCCAAGAACGCACACCAAGCTTAGCCAGTCCGCCATGTCCCCAACAACCCTCATCAACGTCTACAGTAAACGTCGCCAGCAACTCGTCCTGGACCACATCAATGCAATGGCCAAGAACGCACACCAAGCTTAGCCAGTCCGCCATGTCCCATACAACCCTCATCAACGTCTACAGTAAACGTCACCAGCAACTCGTCCTGGACCACATCAACGCAATGGCCAAGAACGCACACCTACACCTTGACTTCCTCAAGCTTAGCCAGTCCGCCATGTCCCCAACAACCCTCACCAATGTCTACAGACGTGAACGTCACCAGCAACTCGTCCTAGACCACATCAACGCAATGGCCAAGAACGCACACCAACGCCTCGACGTCCTGAAGCCTAGCCAGTCCGCCATGTCCCATACAACCCTCACCAACGTCTACAGTAAACGTCACCAGCAACTCGTCCTGGACCACATCAACGCAATGGCCAAGAACGCACACCTACGCCTTGACTTCCTGAAGCTTAGCCAGTCCGCCATGTCCCATACAACCCTCACCAACGTCTACAGACGTGAACGTCACCATCAACTTGTCCTGGACCAACCACATCAACACAACGGCCAAGAAAGCACCAACAACTCTACTTGTGTAAGAAAGATCTGCTGGTGCTGGTTTAGATAGACAAAGAAGGGTCTCAACCTCAAACGTCACCCGTCCACGTTCTCCACAGATGCTGCCTGACCCGCTGAGTTACTCCAGCATTTTGTGTCAGTCAACAACTCTTCTCCCTCAGAAGGCTGAGGAGATCCGGCACGTCCCCGACGACTCTCCCCAACTTCTACAGATGTGCCTCGGAAAGCATTTTACCGGGATGAATCGCGGTACGGTTTGGGAACAACGCCGTCCGAGACCCTCGAGGAAACGCCGAGAGTTGTGGACCGTCACGCACGCACAAACAAACCTCCCTTCCTTCCATCGCCTCCATCTACACCTCACGCTGCCTCGGCAAGACCAGCAGCAGAATCAAGAACCCAACCCAACCCAACCCCACCCAACCCAACACCAACCCAACCCAATCCAAACCAACCCAACCCAAACCAACCCAACCCAACACCAACCCAACCCAATCCAAACCAACCCAACCCCACTCAAACCAACCCAACCCAACCCAACCCCACTCAAACCAACCCAACCCAGCCCCAACCCAACCCAACCCCACCCAAACCAACCCAACCCAAACCAACCCAACCCAACCCAACCCAACCCAACACCAACCCAACCCAATCCAAACCAACCCAACCCAACCCAAACCAACCCAACCCAACACCAACCCAACCCAATCCAAACCAACCCAACCCAACCCAACCCCACTCAAACCAACCCAACCCAACACCAACCCAACCCAATCCAAACCAACCCAACCCAACACCAACCCAACCCAATCCAAACCAACCCAACCCAAACCAACCCAACCCAACACCAACCCAACCCAATCCAAACCAACCCAACCCAAACCAACCCAACCCAACACCAACCCAACCCAATCCAAACCAACCCAACCCAAACCAACCCAATCCAACCCAATCCAAACCAACCCAACCCAATCCAAACCAACCCAACCCCACTCAAACCAACCCAACCCAGCCCCAACCCAACCCAACCCCACCCAAACCAACCCAACCCAAGCCAAGCCAACCCAAACCAACCCCACCCAACCCAACCCCTCCCAGCCCAAGCCAAGCCAACCACACCAAACCCAACCCCACCCAAACCAATCCAACCCCACCCAAGCCAAGCCAACCCCACCCAACAGAGTGCTGGAGTAACTCAGCGGGTCAGGCAGCATCTGTGGAGAGAAGGAATGGGCGAGGTTTCGGGTCGAGACCCTTCTTCAGACATAATATGTCATGTTTATTTTATGAATTATATAATATAATCGCATTATATCTGATCACAGAAAATAGGTGCAGGAGGAGGCCATTATGGCTCTTCGGGCCAGCACAGAAATGTGACTCAAAGGGCCGAATGGCCTAAAATAATGTGATCAAATATATCATTATATCCCATTTATTATATACATATGATTTTACATTTATGTATCATGTTATATTCAGTAAATAAATGATATATTACATTATATTCAGTGTATAAATGAAATATTACATATTCTGCAAATAAATGATATATTACATTATATTCAGTAAATTTATATACTGAATATAATGTAATATATCATTTATATACAGACTATAATGTAATAGATAAATTTATATACTGAATATAATGTGATATATTATTTATATACTGGAAGACTATAATGTAATATACATTTATATACTGAATATAATGTAATATATCATTTATTTACAGACTATAATGTGATATATTATTTAGATATTAAATATAATGTAATATATCATTTATATACAGACTATAATGTAATATATCATTTATCTCCAAAGACGTACAGGTATGTAGGTTAATTGGCTGGGTAAATGTAAACATTGTCCCTAGTGTGTGTAGGATAGTGTTAATGTGCGGGGATCACTGGGCGGCACGGACTTGGTGGGCCGAAGGGCCTGTTTCCGGCTGTATATATATATGATATGGTGATATGATATGATATACAGACTATGATGTTAATATATCATTTATATACAGACTATAATGTAATATATCATTTATATAATGTTAATATATCATTTACATACGGTAGAGTTGCTGCTTTACAGCGAATGCAGCGCCGGAGACTCAGGTTCGATCCTGACTACGGGTGCTGTACTGTAAGGAGTTTGTACGTTCTCTCCCCGTGACCTGCGTGGGTTTACTCCGAGATCTTCGGTTTCCTCCCACACTCCAAAGACGTACAGGTTTGTAGGTTAATTGGCTGGGTAAATGTAAACATTGTCCCCAGTGGGTGTAGGATAGTGTTAATGTGCGGGGATCGCTGGGCGGCACGGACTTGGTGGGCCGAAGGGCCTGTTTCCGGCTGTATATATATGATATGGTGATATGATATGATATACAGACTATAATGTAATATATCATTTATATAATGTTAATATATCATTTACATACTGACTATGATGTAATATATCATTTATATACAGACTATAATGTTAATATATCATTTATATACTGACTATAATGTTAATATATCATTTATATACAGACTATAATGTTAATATATCATTTATATACAGACTATAATGTTAATATATCATTTATATACAGACTATAATGTTAATATATCATTTATATACAGACTATAATGTTAATATATCATTTATATACAGACTATAATGTTAATATATCATTTACATACTGACTATAATGTTAATATATCATTTACATACTGACTATAATGTTAATATATCATTTACATACTGACTATAATGTTAATATATCATTTACATACTGACTATAATGTTAATATATCATTTACATACTGACTATAATGTTAATATATCATTTACATACTGACTATAATGTTAATATATCATTTACATACTGACTATAATGTAATATATCATTTACATACTGACTATAATGTAATATATCATTTATTTACTGAATATAACGTGATACATAAATGTAAAACCATATGTATATAATAAATGGGATACAATAATATATATGATCACATTATTTTAGGCCATTCGGCCCATTCAGCCACATTTCTGTGCTAGCCCGGAGAGCTACATTATATAATAATAATAATAATAATACATTTATTTTATATTGCGTTTTTGAAGATACTCAAAGACCCGTCACAAAACACACAAGACTTCACATCAAACAAACATACGGAAGATTTGTCCTGACGGATATATTACATTATATTACATTATATAAATGATATATTACATTATATTCAGTTTATAAATGAAATATTACATTATATTCTGTAAATATATTAAATATTACATTATATAAATGATATATTACATTATATTTAATATCTAAATAATATATCACATTATAGTCTGTATATAAATGGTATATTACAGTATATAAATGTATATAAATGGTATATTACATTATATAAATGTATATAAATTATATATTACATTATATAAATGTATATAAATGGTATATTACATTATAGTCTGTATATAAATGGTATATTACATTATATAAATGTATATAAATGGTATATTACATTATAGTCTGTATATAAATGGTATATTACAGTATATAAATGTATATAAATTATATATTACATTATATAAATGTATATAAATGGTATATTACATTATAGTCTGTATATATATGATATATTACATTATCTAGTCTATATAAATGGTATACTACATTATATTCTGCAAATAAATGTATATTACATTATATTCAGTATATAAATGGTATATTACATTATATTTAATATCTAAATAATATATCACATTATAGTCAGTATATGAATGATATATTACATTATATTCAGTTTATAAATGATATATTACATTATATTACATTATATAAATGATATATTACATTATATTACATTATATAAATGATATATTACATTATATTACATTATATAAATGATATATTACATTATATTACATTATATAAATGATATATTACATTATATTCTGTTTATAAGTTATACAGGATATTATCTTTATTATATAAATTACATGCTGGGAAATATATTATTTATTATTTTCATTACATAATTATATATTTATT
>NC_135991.1:17064850-17082350 GCF_053455715.1 Rhinoraja longicauda
TTTCCAAAACTCTCGCAAACTTTTCCAAACGTTCCAAAACTTTCCAAACCTTTCACAAACGTTCAAAACTTTCACAAACTTTCCAAAACTTTCCACAAAACTTTTCCAAAACTTTCACAAACTTCCGAAACTTTTCAAAACTTTCCCAAACTTTTCCAAAAGTTTCACAAACTTTCCAAACTTTCCAAATTTTTCCCAAACTTTCCAAATTTTTCACAAACTTTTCCAAAACTTTCACAAACTTTTCCAAACTTTCCGAAACTTTTCAAAACTTTCCCAAAACCTTCCAAAACTTTCCCAAACTTCCCACAAAACTTTCCAAAATTTTCCAAACTTTCGCCAAACTTTCCCAAAACTCTCGCAAACTTTTCCAAAACTTTCACAAAACTTTGCCAAACTTTCAAACTTTGCCAAACTTTCCCAAAACTTTTCCAAACTTTCACAAAACTTTCCCAAACGTTCCCCTACAGTCGTCTCGGAGACCGTCGGTGTGTCCGGGTTGGAACTGCGGAACGGGGCAAGGTTTTCCGATCCCCAACTTCCCGGAAAATCCCCGCGGGAACTTCCCGAAACTCCTGACTGCCCTCGAAGCAAATCCAGAGGTGGAAATAAATTGGCAAGAACTGCTGTCGCTGACAGAACTGGAGGTGAGAGGGCAGAGAGGGATAGGGGGGAGAGAGAGGGGGGGGGGAGAGAGAGGGGGAAAGATAGGAGGGAGAGTGAGGGGGAGAGGAGGGGGAAAGAGAGGAGGGAGAGAGAGGGGGAGAGAGAAAGGGGGGGAGAGCAGGGAGGGGGTTCATTTAAGTTTAGTTTAAGTTTATTTGTTTTGTTTAAGTTTATTTGTAACTTGTAGAGAGAGGGAGAGGGGGAGAGGAGAGAGAGGGAGAGAGGGGGGAGAGAGAGGAGGGGGAGAGAGAGAGAGGGGGAGAGAGAGAGAGGGGAGAGAGAGAGAGGGGGGAGAGAGAGGGGGAGAGAGGGGGTTTAGTTTAAAGTCATTAAAGTTTCGTTAACTTTAGTTTAGTTTAACATGTAGAGAGAGGAGGAGAGAGATAGAGGGGGAGAGAGAGAGGGGGGAGAGAGAGAGGAGAGAGGGGGGAGAGAGAGGGGGGAGAGTGAGGGGGAGAGTGAGAGGAGAGAGTGGAGAGAGAGAGGGGAGAGAGGGATGGGGAGAGAGAGAAGGGAGAGGGGGGAGAGAGAGAGAGGGGGGGGAGAGAGTGAGGGGGAGAGAGGGGGGAGAGAGAGGAGAGAGGAGGTGAGATAGAGAGAGGGGGGAGAGGAGAGAGAGAGGAGAGAGAGGGGGGAGAGAGAGAGGAGGGAGTGAGAGAGGGAGAGAGAGAGAGAGAGGGGGGAGAGGAGAGGGGGAGACAGAGGGGGGTTTCATTTAAGTTTAGTTTAAAGTTTTGTTTAAGTTGTTTGTAATTGTAGAGAGAGAGAGACGAGAGAGAGAGGGGGGAGAGAGAGGAGAGGAGAGAGAGGGGGGGGAGAGAGAGAGGGAGGGGGAGAGAGAGGGGGGAGAGAGAGGGAGAGAGAGAGAGAGAGAGGAGAGAGAGAGGGAGGGGGGGAAGAGAGAGAGGAGGGAGAGAGCTTCACTGTGTGTGTGTCTGACCCCATCTCTCTCTCTCTGTTTCAGGGCATAGATGAGCAGGCCTGTTACCCCCCACCGACCCACGCCCCCCCTCCCCCCGATTCCTGGCCCCCCTACCCCCCTCCCCCCCAACCCTGGGCAGCGGGAGGAGGGGAGTCGGACTCCGGCCTATCTCTGGACTCCAGCCCCGAGGCCTGGAAAGGGCCGGTCTCCCTCTCCTGGTGGTGCGGCCCACAGGCCTCGCTAGGCCCTGGTCCCACCAAGCCTGACCTGGGCCCCGGTTGCCAGCTGGGCCCGCCTCGACTCGAGCTAGGCCTGAACCTCCAGCTGGCCCCCAAGCCTGAGGCGAGCTTCGACCCCCAGCCTGAGTTAGCCCTGACCTCCCGCCTAGGCCTCAATTTCCAACCAGCCTCGAAGCTTCAGCTCGGCCCAATATCCAGGCTAGGCCCAGGCCTCGATCTGGACCTCCAGCCAGGCCTCCAGTCATTTCTAGGCTTCAACCTGCAGCTAGGCCCGGAGCCAGAGGTAGGCCTCAACTGTGAACCGGAGCTGGGGCCCGGGTTAGGCCTCAATCACCGAGCAGGCCCGAAGCCTGAGGTAGGCCTCAACTTTGAACTGAACCTGGGGCCTGAGTTAGGCCTCAATCGCCGAGCAGGCCCGGAGCAGGATGTAGGCCAGATGACTGAGGTAGGCCCGATCTCCAGACTAGGCCGGATTCCTGAGGTAGACCTCAACTGTGAACCGGACCTGGGGCTTGAGTTAGGCCTCAATCGCCAAGCAGGCTCGGAGCCGGTCTCCAGACTAGGCCGGATGCCTGAGGTAGGCCTCAACTGCGAGTACGAGCGATGCCGGAGAGGGGAGGACCAGTGCAGGAACGCGGCCTGCTCCAGGGACGATCGCCGGGCCCGGGCCCTGCGGATGCCGGTGGGGGCCGAGGCCCTGGTCAGGCTGCCCGTGGACGACTACAACGACCTGCTCTCCCGCCACCGTTTGAGCCCGGCCCAGCTCGCCCTGGCCCGGGATATCCGCCGCAGGGGCAAAAACAAGGTGGCCGCCCAGCACTGCCGCCGACGAAGGCTCGAGGGCCTAGTCAGGCTTCAGGGCGAGCTGGGAGGCCTGAGGCGGCAGCAGGCGCTGCTGGAGTACGAGAGGGAGGAGGTAGGCCGGGCACTGGACCAGGCCCGGGAGAGCCTGGACGAGCTAGGCCGAAGCCTCATCGCAGGCCTGAGGGACACCCGGGGGAGGCCCTACAATCGAGGGGAGGTGTCGCTGAGACTGGGGGAGGATGGGGCCTTGTTTCTGGTCAGGAGGGAGGGAGAGGGAGAGGAGGGGTGAGGGGGAAGGGACGGAGAACAGAACTATTGTACATGGATGTTTATATTAAATATATTTCTTTGCAAAAAAACGCCTTTGGGCCTTCATTAAGTTGCGTCACAGGTAGACGGATCTAGGAGCGCAGGTACGCAGTTCCCAGGTAGACAGGGAGTATCGTAGAGCAGAGAGGGATCTAGGAGCGCAGGTACACAGTTCCCAGGTAGACAGGGAGTGTTGTAGAGCAGAGAGGGGTCTAGCAGCGCAGGTACGCAGTTCCCAGGTAGACAGGGAGTGTCGTAGAGCAGAGAGGGATCTAGGAGCGCAGGTACACAGTTCCCAGGTAGACGGAGTATCGTAGAGCAGAGAAGGATCTAGGAGCGCAGGTACACAGTTCCCAGGTAGACAGAGTGATGTAGAGCAGAGAGGGATCTAGGAGCGCAGGTACGCAGTCCCCAGGTAGACAGGGAGTGTTGTAGAAGGATCTAGGAGCACAGGTACACAGGAAGTGTTGTAGAGCAGAGGGATCTAGGAGCGCAGGTACGCAGTTCCCAGGTAGACAGGGAGTGATGTAGAGCAGAGAGGGATCTAGGAGCGCAGGTACACAGTTCCCTTGAAAGAGAAGGATCTAAGAGCGCAGATACGCAGTTCCCAGGTAGACAGGGAGTATCGTAGAGCAGAGAGAGATCTAGGAGCGCAGGTACACAGTCCCCAGGTAGACAGGGAGCGTCGTAGAGCAGAGAGGGATCTAGGAGCGCAGGTACACAGTTCCCAGGTAGACAGGGAGCGTCGTAGAGCAGAGGGGTCTAGGAGCGCAGGTACACAGTTCCCAGGTAGACAGGGAGTGTTGTAGAGCAGAGAGGGATCTAGGAGCGCAGGTACACAGTTCCCAGGTAGACAGGGAGCGTCGTAGAGCAGAGAGGTGTCTAGGAGCGCAGGTATATAGTCCCCAGGTAGACAGGGAGTGTTGTAGAAGGATCTAGGAGCGCAGGTACACAGGAAGTGTTGTAGAGCAGAGAGGGATCTAGGAGCGCAGGTACACAGTTCCCAGGTAGACAGGGAGTGTCGTAGAGCAGAGGGATCTAGGTACAGTTCCCATGTAGACAGGGAGCGCCGTAGAGCAGAGAGGGATCTAGGAGCGCAGGTAGACAGGGCAGTCAAGAAGCCCTTCATCAGTCAGGGTGTTGAGTGTAGACGTTGGGAGGTCACGTTGCGGTTGTACAAGACGTTGGTGAGGCCGCACTTGGAGTGTTGTGTTCAGTGTTCCACCTGGGGACTGTGTACCTGCGCTCCTAGATCCCTCTCTGCTCTACGACACTCCCTCTCCACCTGGGGACTGTGTACCTGCGCTCCTAGATCCCTCTGCTCTATGACACTCCGTCTACCTGGGAACTGCGTACCTGCGCTCCTAGATCCCTCTCTGCTCTACGACACTCCCTCTACCTGGGGACTGTGTACCTGCGCTCCTAGATCCCTCTGCTCTACGACACTCCCTGTCTACCTGTGCTCCTAGATCCCTCTCTGCTCTACAACACTCCGCCTACCTGGGAACTGCGTACCTGTGCTCCTAGATCCCTCTGCTCTACTAATGGCACGTTGGCCTTTATGACAAGTGTCGAGTACAGGAGCAAGGAGGTCCTTCTGCAGTTGTACAGGGCCCTGGTGAGACCACACCTGGAGTACTGTGCGCAGTTTTGGTCTCCAAATTGGAGGAAGGACATCCTTGCTATTCAGGCAGTGCAGCGTAGGTTCACCAGGTTAATCTCTGGGATGGAAAGCAAACTCAACGCTACCATTTATTTCACGAGGGCTGGTGTACAAACACCAGGGCGTAACGCTGAGACTCTACAAGGCCAAGAAGGGTCTCAACCAGACCAGGTTAATCTCTGGGATGGAAAGCAAACTCAACGCTACCATTTATTTCACGAGGGCTGGTGTACAAACACCAGGGCGTAACGCTGAGACTCTACAAGGCCAAGAAGGGTCTCAACCAGAAAGGTCTCCGTTCTAAATGGCCGACTCCTTATTCTTAAAAGAATGTGGCCCCTTTGTTCTGGACTTCCCCCAACAATGGGAACATGTTTCCTGCCTCTTAACGTGTCCAACCACTTAATAATCTTGTACGTTTCGATAAGATCCCCTCTCATCCTTCTAAATTCCAGTGTATACAACCCTAGTCGCTCCAGTCTTTCAACATACGACAGTCCCGCCATTCCGGGAATTAACCTAGTAAACCTACGCTGCACGCCCTCAATAGCAAGGACGTCCTTCCTCAAACTAGATCAAAACTGCACACAGTACTCCAGGTGCGGTCTCACTAGGGACCTGTACAACTGCAGGACCTCTTTGCTCCTATATTGAACTCTTGTTATGAAGGCCATTGGCTTTCTTCACTGCCTGCTGTACCTGCATGCTTCCTTTCAGTGACTGATGCACTAGGACACCCAGATCTCGTTGTACGTCCCCTTTTCGTAACTTGACACCATTCAGATAATACTCTGCCTTCCTATTCTTACCACCAAAGAGGATAACCTCACACTTATCCACATTAAACTGCATCTGCCATGCATCCGCCCACTCACACAACCTGTCCAAGTCACCCTGCAATCTCATAGCATCTTCCTCACAGTTCACACTACCACCCAGCTTTGTATCATCTGCAAATTTGCTAATGTTACTTTTAATCCCTACATCGAAGAGTCATTAATGTATATTGTAAATAGCTGCGGTCCCAGCACCGAGCCTTGCGGTACCCCACTAGTCACTGCCTGCCACTCTGAAAGAGACCCATTTATCCCCACTCTTTGCTTTCTGTCAAAGAGTCGGGGATAAAGATACCATTGTTCTAAATGGGGAGAGCATCCAGAAGTTAGAGGTGCAAAAGGACTTGGGAACATTCCCAAAAGTTGTCAAATTGGCAGTAAAGAAAGCAAACTCAAAGCTACCATTTATTTCAAGCGGGCTGGTGTATAAAAACCAGGGTGTTAACGCTGAGACTCTATAAGGCCAAGGGTCTCAACCAGAAAAACCACCCATTCCTTCTCTCCTAGATGCTTGCCTGACCCACTGTGTTACTCCAGCATCTGTGACACCCTCTACAATGTGCTGGTCAGGCAGCACCTGGGGAGTATTGAAAGCAATTGTGGGCCCGTATCTGAGGGTGTGCTGAATCTGGAGAGGGTCCAGAGGTGGTTTACAAGAACGAGTGGGTTAACCGTTACCACGAGCGTTTGTCGGCACTGGGCCTGTACTCGCTGGAGCTTAGAAGAACGAGGGGAGGGGGACCTCATTGAAAGGAACTTCTGTAGCCAGAGGGTAGTGAATCTGTGGGATTCTTTGCCACAGACGGCTGTGGAGGCCACAAGTTGGAGAAGGCAGAGATGGATAGATTGCTGATCAGTGCGGGTGTCAGGGGTTGTGGGGAGAAGGGGGTTAGGAGGGAGAGATAGATCAGCCGTGATTGAATGGTGGAGTAACCCCTCAACCCAATCCAACTCAAACTAAACTACAGTAGGTCTCACCCCGGTCACTCCCTCCCCTCTCCTATCGGGGCACAAGTGTGGAGACGCACACCTCCAGATTCAGGGGCAGTTTCTTCCCGGCTGTTATCAGGCAACTGAACCGTCCTGCTAACCAACTAGAGAGCGGTCCTGACCTCCCGTCTGCCTCATTGGAGACCCTCGGAATATCTTTAATCGGGCTTGATTGTAATCATGTCCAGTCTTTCCGCTGACTGGATAGCATGCAGCGACAAAGCTTCTCACTGTACCTCGGTACACAGGGCAATGAATAAACTGAACTGGATTCACACAGGCACAGCGATGTTTCAGTTTTTTTTATTGGCAATATATACAAGTTACACAGACAGAAATAGAAACTGTACAACAGCTACAGGGGGAGAAAATACACAGTATTGAAAGTGGAGTAAACGCCCTCCACAGGAGGGGAGAGAGGGGGGGTGTGTGTGTCCATGTTTCACGGTAAACTTACAATATCCAAATCCATCAGCCATTCTCCTGTTGGGATAAGAAATGCGAGCGGGTTATGTCAATATATTTGCAGACGTATTAAACCCGCACAGAAACAGTCCCTTCAAAGTCCCGGCTCACCTCTGGAATTCACTGGGGTTTAGAAGGATGAGAGGGGATCTTATAAAGGACTGGACAAGCTAGATGCAGGGAAAATGTTCCCCATGTCGGGGAAGTCCAGAACCAGGGGCCACACAGTCCAAGAATAAAGGGGTCGGCCATCTGGAGTACTGTGTGCAGTTTTGGTCTCCTAGTTTGAGGAAGGACGTCCTTGCTATTGAGGCAGTGCAGCATAGGTTTCACCAGGTTAATCCCCGGGATGGCGGAACTGTCGTACGAGGAAAGATTGGGCTTGTATTCACTTGAGTTTAGAAGGATGAGAGGGGGATCTTATAGAGACGTGTAAAATTATAAAAGGACTGGACAAGCTAGATGCAGGACACATGTTCCCAATGTTGGGGGAGTCCAGAACCAGGGGCCACACAGTCTAAGAATAAAGGGGAGGCCATTTAAAACTGAGATGAGGAAAAAAACTCAATAGCAAGAATGTTCTTCCTCAAACTAGGAGGCCAAAACAGCACACAGTACTCCAGGTGCGGTCTCACTAGGACCCTGTACAACTGCAGAAGGACCTCTTTGCTCCTATACTCAACCCCTGTTGTTATGAAGGCCAACATTCCATTGGCTTTCTTCACTGCCTGCTGTACCTGCATGCTTCCTTTCAGTGACTGATGCACTAGGACACCCAGATCTCGTTGTACGTCCCCTTTCCTAACTGGACACCATTCAGATAATAATCTGCCTTCCTGTTCTTACCACCAATCGGCCCAGCTCACACTACCTGTCCAAGTCACCTTGCATCCACATCACACTGCCACCCAGCTTTGTGTCATCTGCAAATTTGCTGTTACTTTTAATCCCTTCATCTAAGGTAGATTTAGCTCTTAGGGCTAACGGAATCAAGGGATTATGGGGAGAAAGCAGGAACAGGGTACTGATTGTGGATGATTAGCCATGATCATATTGAATGGCGGTGCTGACTCGAAGGGCCAAATGGCCTCCTCCTGCACCTATTGTCTAGGTGATGCTCAACTGTAATCACGTAGTCTTTCCGCTGACTGGATAGCACGCAACAAAGCTTTTCCTTGTACCTCGGTACATGTGACAATAAACTAAACTAAACAGAGTATAGAACTTAATTCAGAATAGAATTTGGGAGGTATCACAAAATGCTGGAGTAACTCAGTAGGTCAGGCAGCAACTCAGGAGAGAAGGAATGGGTGACGTTTCGGGTCGAGACCCTTCTTCAGACTAAATTTGCGAGGTCATGTTGCAGTTGTAAAAGACAATACTAATGCTCAGGGCAAGTTGCCGTGTTGGAGGAAGGATGTCGTCGAGCTGGAAAGGCCGCGGAGAAGATTGACGAGGATGTTGCCAGGGCTCGATGGGCCTGAGCTACAGGGAGAGGTTGAGGCAGGCTGGGACTCTATTCCATGGAGCGCAGGAGGATGAGGGGCGATCTTAGAGGTGTACAAGATCACGAGGGGAATAGATTGGGTAGACGCAGTCTCTTGCCCAGAGTAGGGGAATCGAGGACAAAGGTTTAAGGTGAAAGGGAAAAGATTTAATAGGAACCTGAGGGGCAACGCTTCTACAGAGGGTGGTGGGTGTATGGAACGAGCTGCCGGAGGAGGTGGTTGAGGCTGGGACTATCACAACACTTGGACAGGTACATGGATAGGATGGGTTTGGAGGGATATGGGCCAAACGCGGGCAGGTAGGACTAGTATAGACGGGAGTGTGGGCAAGTTTTCACACTATTACTGTGACTCCCAGAAAGTGGTGCCACAGGTAGACAGGGAGTGTTGTAGAGCAGAGAGGGGTCTAGGAGCGCAGGTACAGTCCCCTGAAAGTGGCGTCACAGGTAGACTGGGAGTGTTGTAGAGCAGAGAGGGATCTAGGAGCGCAGGTACACAGTTCCCAGGTAGGCAGGGAGTGTTGTAGAGCAGAGAGGGATCTAGGAGCGCAGGTACACAGTTCCCAGGTAGGCAGGGAGTGTTGTAGAGCAGAGAGGTATCTAGGAGCGCAGGTACACAGTTCCCAGGTAGACAGGGAGTGTTGTAGAGCAGAGGGTGGGGACAGGTGTAGATGGGGCAAGTTTCCAACGTACCTGGAGAATAAAGACGCATGGACCACCGCACAAAACGGGCAAACACACACACACACGCGTGTTCCCAGCAGGCGTCTAGATCACATCTGAAAGGAACACAACAAACAGTCAGCTTTCCCCTTTGCTCAGAGAAGGGGAAATCTCGGTACCGAATTCTCCCGGTATTGATTTTTTTTTTTTTTTTAAACAGAGATATATGTATATAAAAGAAATAAGACGTAAAACCAGCCTTACCTATGAAAGAAACAGCCCTGCCTGTCTGAGGCTGCGCTAGTCCTGATTTAGATGCTAGTAAATAAAGCTGGCCTCTGCTGCTGCTGCTCCTGACTCCGTGTCTCCGATTTTGGTAGTCAAAGGCTCTCTCTCGCGGTCTCTAGACTAGACTCCTCTCCTCTCCTCCTCTGCTGGTCGTCTGCGAGTATACTTGTCGGTAAAACCTTCTGCCTTGCTGTCTATCCCAGGCGGCCGGGGGGAGGTGCGTGTGGACACACACACAGACACGCACGCACAAACACACACACACAGAAGCACGCTCCCCTCCCTCGATCTCACAGGAGGCAAAGCTCCTCGATTTCTCTCCTGCAGTCAAACTGGTCTGACTACACCAGCGATCGTTCTGCCGCTACGAAACGGAAACAGGAGGGGGGAAAAAATGGGATGGTGGACAGGGGAAATGGGGCAGGGTTACTGAGTGGGGAGGGAGGAGAAGCAGGACTGTGCCCTCCTCTCCACCCCCCACCTACGCTGACCGTGAGCGCTCTCTGCCTCCCCTATGTGGGCTGGGGGCTGTGTTGGGGACAGTGCTGGGGTTATTCTCTCTGGGCCACCCTAGGTGTGTTCGGCAAGCAACGGACTGTGCTCTGCCCCGGGGCGTTTGTGATCAAAGCCGACTCCAAGGGCCAGCTGCTTCGAGAGGGTGTGGGTCAGACAGCATCTGTGGGGTGGAGTCCCTGGCCTGTAGGTGGGTGGGTGTTGGTTTAGGAGTGGGGGGGGGGGGGGTCGGGTCAGACTGCAGGGGTTGTAAAACGGCTTTCAAACAAGACACACTGCCTGCAGTACGGGTAAATGGAAAGTTTTGTTTTATTCTGATTCATGATCACAACTAATACATTTAATATACCACTTGAAAACTGGAGCAATAAAATCGAGAAGAGAGAAAAAAAAAATAAGTCCGTCTAAGTATAGACTCGCTGGAATGTTTTTCCGTTTTAACACTTCCAGAAGGGGAAGGGGAAAAAAAGTCACCAACTATAAAATAACCTGTTCAACAGTTTATCAAAATATCACAGTCCTTAAAGCAGATAACCATGCACGTGGGGTTCATGTTTTCTTTTTTTTCCGATTAAAAGTTCATGAGATCAAACACTGACTTTTCTGACTAAAAAAAAAAGACATTTTCTTCCGGTAGCAGTTGTGCCCTGTGCTTGGCTGAGAACCTGCTGTCTCTCCCTGTCACAATCTCCTGGCTCATCCTCTCCTGCTAAGTATGTTTTCCTGTTGAACAACATGGGATAGAATCATTATACCGTGCATTTCCTAAAACACGTTTTTCTTTTATAAACATAAAAGCGGAGGCAACCAACCACCACCAATAATAACAGATCATCCATCACCCTACAGAGGCAGTGCCCCTCCCACTCCACACCCACCCCCCCTCATCCCCAGTCAACACTGGCAGCATGGAACCCCTCCCTCTCTGTCCCAGGCTAGCCCTCTGCTACCCCACCACCCCGCGTCCCTCCCTCCCTCTCCCCCCCCCATCCTGCCCGCAGCGGCCCCTCCACAAACGCACCTGCACCAATCTAGAACCTCCGCCCATAGGAGCTGCCGCCACCACCACTGGAGCTTCCGTAGTTACCTGCGGGGGTGGGGAGCAGAGCGGTGAAGGTGAGATGGCAGCGCATCAACCCCCCAACCCTTCCTCCCCCCCACCCCCCTCCCGCACCGGTACACACTCACCTCCGTACGGGGCGTTAGAGCTGCGGCCACCGTAGCCCCCGCTGCCTCCACCCCCCTTCATGGGGCCGTAGTTAGACGACTGGTTGGGGTAGTTGCCAAAGTCATTGTAGTTGCCTCCACCGCCACCACTTCCAAAGTTGCCTGGAGACAGAGAGGGGGACGGGGAGTTACACAACAGCGATGGGGAAAACACCACAGCTCAACAGCACGGTGAATGGAAGGAGTGCAGCACACACCAGCCACTGGCAGTGTGCAACCACAGTGCAGCACACACCAACCAGCCACTGGCAGTTTGCAACAAGTGCAGCACACACCAGCCACTGGCAGTGTGCAACACTGCAGCGCACAACAGCCACTGGCAGTGTGCAACAACACTGCAGCACACACCAGCCACTGGCAGTGTGCAACAGTGCAGCACACACCAGCCACTGGCAGTGTGCAACAGTGCAGCACACACCAGCCACTGGCAGTGCGCAACAGTGCAGCACACCACAGCCACTGGCAGTGTGCACCAAGTCTTACCGGTGCACCGAGGTACAGCAAAGAATATTTGTTGTGTGTTATCCAGTCAGCGGAAAGAAGTGCAGTTGGCGAGAGGCGGTTCAGTTGCCTGACAACAGCCGGGAAGAAACTGCCCCTGAATCTGGAGGTGTGCGTCTCCACACTTCTGTACCTCTTGCACGATGGGAGAGGGGGGGGGGATGGGGGAGTGACTGGGTCCTTGATTCTGCTGCTGGCCTTGCCGAGGCAGCGTGAGGTGTAGGGAGGTTGGTTTGTGAGCGTGATGGTCTGGTGGGAGGAGGTTGCTTTGTGAGGGTGATGGTCTGGAGGGAGGAGGTTGCTTTGTGAGGGTGATGGTCTGGAGGGAGGAGGTTGCTTTGTGAGCGTGATGGTCTGGTGGGACGTGCTGGTAACGGGTCAGGTGTAACTGAGACCAGACAGACGGCAGAGAGCCGTGTCCCGCGTGGACATCGCTGGGGGGGGGGGGGAGATGGAGCTCGTGTCCACGGGCGTGTATAGACGAGGCAGACACTCACCACCACCGAAGCCGCCGTTGTAGCCGTCAAAGCCGCCGCCACCGCCCCCCTCCGCTGCCGTAGCCGCCCCCTCCTCCGCCACCGCCCTGGTTGGCGTAGGTGGGGCTGCCGCCGTAGCCTGGACCCCCCCCGGCTGCCACCGTATCCACCGCCGCCATAACCACCACCGCCTGCTGCAGGAGAGAGAGCGGGTCACGGGAAGCAGCAAACAAGAGGCAACAGCAGTGAAAGCAGGGCCCCCCCCTCCGGGAAACGGCAAACAAGTCCCCAACAGCAGTGAAAGCAGGGCCCCCCACCCCCCAGGACACCGGGCTAGAACCAAGAGCCCCTCCCCGACCCAGGACTAGAGCCCAGAGCAGCCCCCCCCCCCCCCGCTGTAACCCCCCCGCCTGCTGGAGGAGAGAGGGCGAGTGATGGGAAGCAGCAAACAAGTCCCCAACAGCAGTGAAAGCAGAGTCCCCCTGCCCTGGACAGCGGGCTAGAGCCAAGAGCAGCCCCTCCGGACTAGAGTTGAGAGCAGCCCCTCCTCTCCCTCCCCAGGTCACCCGGCTAGTCAAGAGCAACCTCCCACCCCCCACCCGGGACACCAGGCTAGAGCAACCCCCCCCTCCCCACCCCGGGCTAGAGTAGTGACCAGCCCCCCATCCCCCCCCCGGAGAGCGGGCACTCACCATCACCAAATCCGTTGTATCCATCGCCGCATCCCCCGTAGCTGCCACCTCCTCGTGACCCGCCACCAAAGCCACCTGGAGTGAGGAACAGGAGGTTAGTGACGCAGTCTCTCTCTCTCTCTCTACCCCCCGCGGCCACCAACTCCCACCGTCAGCACAGCCTCCACGCCCCGTCCACGCTCACCTCGGCTGTTGAAGTTCCCGCCTCCACCGCGGCCGCCAAAGTTGCCCCCGGACTGGGTGAAGCTCGCACGGCCAAAGTTGCCCGAACTGCCCCGACCTGCCGTCCAATAGGAGAGGAGTTTACACAGTGGGACCAGACACGTGAACCACCTCCCCTCGCCCGTCTCCACACCCCAGGCACATCAAGCACGGGCTCCACACCGAGCGAGCTTCCTCTCACATATCTATTACCCCCCCCCCCCCGAATCGTCGATAAGAAATATTCTTATCACCTACCCCATTCCTGCATCATTTTCTATTCCTTGGAGCGCAGGAGGATGAGGGGTGATCTTATAGAGGTGTACAAGATCACGAGGGGAATAGATCGGGTAGACGCACAGAGTCTCTTGCCCAGAGTAGGAGAATTGAGGACCAGAGGACATGGGTTCAAGGTGAAGGGGGAAAGATTTAATAGGAACCCGAGGGGCAACTTTTCCACACAGAGGGTGGTGGGTGTATGGAACGAGCAGAGCTGCTGGAGGAGGTAGTTGAGGCAGGGACTATCCCAATACTGTTTCCACACCATACGAGTCTGGGAGGATGGAGTGGGGATAGGAGGCGGTGAGGAGAGTGGGAGTTCCCACACTGCATCAATCTATGACCCTGATGGTGCCGGCTCGTGTCTCTGAGCTGGAGTGTAAGCTGGTGTCTCACCTCTCTGGTTCATGCCAGAGTTCTGCATCTCCTCCCGTGACAGCGCCTTCCTCACCTCGCAGTTGTGCCCGTTGACCGTGTGGTACTTTTGAACTGCAAGAGAAGCCGCCGGGTTAGAAGGCAAGGCCGGCCACCCCCCAAACTCCCACCCACCCACATCTCTCCCCGACTCCAACCCAACCACATCTCTCCCCGCCTCCCCCCCGACCTCGCCTCTCCCGGCGCTCACCGACTATCTTGTCGACGGCGTCGTGGTCGTCGAAGGTGATGAAGGCAAAGCCCCGCTTCTTGCCGCTCTGGCGATCGGTCATCACCTCCGTCACCTCGATCTTGCCGTACTTCTCAAAGTAATCGCGCAGGTGGTGCTCCTCCGTGTCCTCCTTGATGCCGCCCACAAAGATCTTCTTCACCGTTAGGTGTGCCCCGGGACGGGTGGAGTCCTGAGGGGAGGACGGGACGGAACAGCGTCACACACAGAGGACCCGCAACCGAGCAAGGACGCGCGGGCTCTGGAGAGGTTTACAAGAACCATCCCAGGAACGAGTGCTTTAACCTATGATGAACGTTTGACGGCACTAGGCCTGTACTCGCTGGAGTTCAGAATGAGGGGAGACCTCATTGAAACTTTACACTCAATAGTGAGCGGCCTGGACAGAGTGGATGTGGAGAGGATGTTTCCACTGGTGGGAGTGTCTCGGACCAGAGGGCACAACCTCAGAATTAGAAGACGTTGAGGGGGAATGTCTTATAGTCAGAGGGCGATGAATGTGTGGGATTTATTGCAGTGGAGGCCACAAGTCAGTGAATATGTTTACGGCGCCAAAGTAATAGGTTTCCTCCCGCACTCCAAAGACGCGCGTAGTGCGAGTGTCGGATAGTGTTAGCGTGTGGGCATCGCTGGTCGGCATGGGCTTGGTGGGGACGGGCCCGTGAGGCAATGTTCTTTACAAAGTCTGCAGCTGTAAACGGGACTGTTAATCAGCCAGCTGGGGAGGGGGTGACCCACCTCTCTGGACACGGCACGTTTTGGCTCCACGACTCGACCGTCCACCTTGTGGGGGCGCGCCCCCATTGCCCCGTCCACCTCCGACACACAGGAGTAGGTGACAAAGCCAAAGCCCCGGGACCGCTTGGTGTTGGGATCCCTCATCACCTGTGGAGACAAGCAGAGGGGGCGTGAGGCACGAGGAAGGGCGAGGCTCCGCGTGCCGGCGTCCACGGGATACAGACAGACACTCACCACGCAGTCCGTCAGGCGGCCCCATTGCTCAAAGTGGTTGCGTAAGCTGTCGTCTGTCGTCTCGAAGCTCAGGCCGCCGATGAACAGCTTCCGCAGCTGCTCCGGCTCCTGCGAGTCCTCCAACAGGAAAAAATGAAACAACTTTAGTAATTCACGTTTAATACCACTGGCTAAACGACAGCACGACAATACCGGCTAAACTACTTCCTCACTCCCTGAGCTGGCAATGAACAGGGACGGGCGTTGATGGCAGGCGAGAGCAGCTGGATCATCGCTGACGGTTTAGCTTGTCATGTGTATGGAACTACAATGAAAAGCTTTTTGTTGTGCGCTATCCAGTCAGCGGAAGACTAGACCTGCCTCTCGCTCCCTGCCAACCCAGATCACCCATTCCTCTCTCCGGAGACGCTGCCTGACCCGCTGAGCCACTCCAGAACATTATGGGCATCTCTGGAGACCCTTCTTCAGCCTGAAATTGGGGTGGGATACTGAAGGAGCAGCTAACGTGACAGGGTCTGCCCGTGAGCGATCATATACAAAGGGAAGAAGTGACGGCCATCTTGAGAGGGACATGTGCCCCTATTACACACAATATGAGGGGGGGGGGGGAGATGGTGGCCGTCTTGAGGGCAAATCATCCTGCCACCATCTTGAGCGAGTCGCTCGTGGGAACAGGCGGTATTTTGAGCAGGTCGGAGAGAGACAAAATACTGCCAGCCTGAGGAAGTCACTGAAGGGACAGCGGCCATTTTGAGCAGGTCCCCTCCCACCCTGGCAGACATCTTGAACAGGTCTCCCACCCCCTGTCACGGCATCTTGTGTGGGTCTCCCCCCCCGCTCCCCAACACAGGAGCAGCCATTTTGAGCAGGTCTCCCCAGAGCTGCCATCTTGAGCAGGTCAGGCCGCCCTGCACCCCGCCATCTTAAGGAAGGGGAGGACGGAGAGTCGGCCATTTTAAGCGGGTCTTTGTGTCGTCTTCAGGGCGGAGAGGGAGCAGTGCCATTTTAAACAATAAATAAAAACCAAATCACAAATCAAACTCTTCATTTAACTTATAAACACTTTAATTAAAAAAACCTTCGCACTGGATTAAAATATAAAACACCAAAGCATTTAAAATCTAAAGACACAAAACCCTCATGCACCTAATTTACAAAAAACCCACACTAAATTAAAAACAAAACCTCGGAAACATTCTTTTAAAATCGACTTTAAAAAATTAAATTAAACAAAAAACCGTGGAAACATTAAATAATAAAAATAAAAAAACCTCCGAAGCATTAAAATAAAATCACCTCTGAAACATTAAATAAAAATGTACCTTAAAAACCAAATAACAAAAAATACCACGGGAAATAATAATAATGAAACTTAAGTTAAGACTTTTAAAGCAAAAAACCTGGGGGGGGGGGGGGAGCCTTTAAACAAGAAATAAAAATAAAATAAGAATGAAGGGGGGGGGGGGGGCGTTGAGACCTTTTAAAGTAAAAAATAAAATAAATAATAAAATACAAATGAACCCGAGGGGGAGGAGTTAAGACCTTTTAAAGCAAAAATTAAATTAAAAAAATTAACCCGGGAACGCGCGCATTTAGACGTTTTAAAACAGAAACAGAATTAGAAATAAAAATAAAATTAGAATGAACCCGAGGGGGGGGGGGGGGGGGAGAGAGAAGTTAAGACTTTTAAACAATAAATAAATAATAATAAAAACAAAATAAACAAAAAAACAAAATAAAAAACTAGGCGGGCGCTCGTTAAGACCTTTTAAAGCAATAAAGACATTTAAAACAATTTAAAAATGAGACTTTAAGTTAAGACTTTTAAACAAAAAATAAATGAAATTAACCCGAGGGGGCGCGTTAAGACTTTTTAAAACAATAAATAAAATAAGAGTGAACCCGGGGACACGACACGAGCGTTAAGACTTTTAAACAAGAAAGAAAATAAAAATGAAGGGAACAGAGCAGAGCGCGTTAAGATCGTTTAAAACAATAGATAAATAAATAATGAGAATGAACCCGAAGGGGGGGGGGCAGTTGAGGCCTTTTAAACAAAAAAAGATCAATACAAATTAACCGGGGGGGGGGGGGGGTTAATGATAATAATAATTATAACGCATCACATTTATATAGCGCTTTTCAAACACTCAGGGATTTCTAGAACATAGAGAATTGAATAAATAGATAAATAAGTAAACGGAATAAGACGTTTTAAAACAAAAAATAAAACGAGCGCGTGTTAAGATGTTTTAAGATAAATAAAAATAATGATAATAATAATAAAAATGAACCCTGAGGGAGAAGTTAAGACTTTTAAACAATAAAATAAATAAATAATAAGATGGAGGGGAGGAGTTAAGACGATTTAAAACAATAAACAAAATAAAATTTAGAACGATGGGGGAAGTTAAGACGATTTAAAACAATAAATAAGAATAAAATTGACCAGGTGAACGCGAGTTAAGACTTTTAAACAACAAATAAAATAAAAATTAGAACGAGGGGGGAGTTTAAGACCTTTATAAAACAAGAAAGAAATATAAATAATAGAATTAAAATGAAGTGAAGTCTTTTAAAACAAAGAATAATTGAATTTAAAATGAAAACTAGGGGGGAGGGG
>NC_135991.1:17087350-17091691 GCF_053455715.1 Rhinoraja longicauda
TTACTAATCCAATTTGCCACACCATCATCCAGATCATTAATGTAAATGACAAACAACAGCGGACCCAACACAGATCCTTGGGGTACTCCACTAGACACTGGCCTCCAACCTGACATACAATTGTCAACCATTACCCTCTGGTATCTCCCATTCAGCCATTGTTTAATCCATCTTGCAACCTCACTATTAATCTGGTAACCTCTTCAAAAAATTCAAGAAGATTAGTCAAACATGACCTTCCAGGAACAAATCCATGTTGACTGTTTCTAATCAGGCCTCCTCCGTCCCCTCTCTCGGTCCCCTCTCTCGGTCCCCTCTCTCGGTCCCCTCTCTCGGTCCCCTCTCTCCGTCCCCTCTCTCCGTCCCCTCTCTCCGTCCCCTCTCTCCGTCCCCTCTCTCCGTCCCCTCTCTCCGTCCCCTCTCTCCGTCCCCCCCTCTCCGTCCCCCCTCTCCGTCCCCCCCTCTCCGTCCACCCCTCAACGTCCACCCCTCAACGTCCACCCCTCAACGTCCACCCCTCAACGTCCACCCCTCAACGTCCACCCCTCAACGTCCACCCCTCAACGTCCACCCCTCAACGTCCACCCCTCAACGTCCACCCCTCAACGTCCACCCCTCAACGTCCACCCCCTCAACGTCCACCCCTCAACGTCCACCCCTCTCCGTCCACCCCTCAACGTCCACCCCTCTCCGTCCACCCCTCAACGTCCACCCCTCAACGTCCACCCCTCAACGTCCACCCCTCAACGTCCACCCCTCAACGTCCACCCCTCAACGTCCACCCCTCAACGTCCACCCCTCAACGTCCACCCCTCAACGTCCACCCCTCTCCGTCCACCCCTCTCCGTCCACCCCTCAACGTCCACCCCTCAACGTCCACCCCTCAACGTCCACCCCTCAACGTCCACCCCTCAACGTCCACCCCTCAACGTCCACCCCTCAACGTCCACCCCTCAACGTCCACCCCTCAACGTCCACCCCTCAACGTCCACCCCTCAACGTCCACCCCTCAACGTCCACCCCTCAACGTCCACCCCTCAACGTCCACCCCTCAACGTCCACCCCTCAACGTCCACCCCTCAACGTCCACCCCTCAACGTCCACCCCTCAACAACCGCGGCCATTGGTCAAGCCAGACGTCCATCAGAGACCATCCCGCCTCCTCTCCACTACCATTGGCCAAAACCAGACGTCTGTCAGCGGCCGTCCCGCCTCTTCTCCACCACCATTGGTTCAAAGCGACGTCGGTCAGCGGTCATCCCGCCTTCTCTGCACCACCATTGGTCCAACAAGACGCCCGTCAGCCATCGTCACGCCTCCTCTCTATCACTATTGGTTGAAAACGACGTCGGTCAGCGGCCGTCCCGCCTCCTCTAGAAGCCGATTGGATCGCAGGATTGAGATCCCGCCTTCTCTATACGTTGATTGGATAAATCAGCGAGAACCCGCCTTCTCTCCACCAATGGGAAGGTAGAGAAGGCTGGATCTCGGTCACTGAACCAATCAGCGAGTAGAGAAGGCGGGACGACGGCTGACCGACGTCTCTATGAACCATTGAGGCGTCGAATAGCTCAGGGGAGGTGAATCAATGACAGAGGAGAGGAGGCGGGAGGACAGCTGACCGACGTCTCTCTAAACAATGGAGCGTCGAGTAGCTCAGGGGAGCTGAACCAATGATAGTGGAGAGGAGGCGGGACGAAGGCTGACCGACGTCTTGCTGAACCAATAGTGTGCGAGAGGAGGCGGGATCTCTCTGCATCAACCAATTTTTCGTTTGGAGAAAGCGGGACGGCGACTGACAGACGTCCTCTTCGGCCAATGGAAGGAGGAAGAGGCGGGATCCCAGTCTTTGAACCAATCAACGTCCAGGGAAGGTGGGACGAAGGATGACCGACGGGTTGCGGAACCAATGGGACGTCGATGGCGGTGAACCAATGAGAGTAGAGAGCAGGCGGGACGGGGGCTGACCGACGTCCTATTCAACCAATGGGAAGGGAGGAGAGGCGGGATCTCAGTGGGGGGACCCGCCTTCTCTCCCTTCCCATTGGTCGATGCCGCCTCCACCCCTCCCACGTGTCGGGGGGGAGCCCCAGTTGACGGTTGAAGGAGGGAGGGGGGGGGAAGAGGAGAGGGGGGGGGGAGGGGAGGAGGAGGAGGATTTTGGCGGATTCCCCGCAAGAAGGCGGCGTTTGTGTGAAGAAAAAGAAGAAGAGACGGAGAAGGAGAAGGAGAAAAGAAGGAGAGGAACACCCATTGATCTTCTTTTTTCGCCGGAGGTAAGAAGAAGAAGAAGGAGAAAAAATGGTTGTGATTTAAAAATCCCGGCCGTCCGAGCGGTCGTCGAGACGGGCTGGATGGTTTACGCGAGGCCGAGGCTTGGCGGGGTCCGCGTAGGCCGCGACGGTGCGGGGGGGCGGCCTTTGGTCCAATGGGAGCCGCGATTGTGGGCGGGACTTGCCCCAACGCTTGAGTGACGGTCGAGTGGACCAATTAATCGTCGGGGTGTCAAGGGTTTGGACCAATCGGTGGCGGGTTTGTGGGCGGGACTCGACCGGAGATTGAATGGCAGTCCGATTGGACCAATCAGAGCTCGGGCTGTGGGTTGTCCTGTGGTTTGAATGACGCTGGGACGGAACGGGGTTCCACCAACCAGAGGCGGGACTTGGGACGTCGTTTGAATGACAGTCTATTGGACCAATCAGATGATTGGGCGGGACGGGTTTGGACCAATCGGAGGTTGGATTATGGGCGGGACGTCACATCGGTTGAATGACAGTGGGTTTGACCAATTGAATTGTCGGGCGGGACGGGACTCCGACCAATCAGGGCTCGAAGTGTGGGCGGGACGTCGGAGCCGGGGTTCCGACCAATTAGACGCCTGGGCGGGACGAGTCCCGGCCAATCAGACGCCGCCTTGTGGGCGGGATCTCCCTGTTCTCTGACATAGATGCGGATTGACGGCGGTGTGAGCCAATGGGGAGCCGCCTATTGTGGGCAACTGACCAATCAGTGATGAGAGGGGGCGGGGTTTTGTCCCTCCCACTCTCCCTCAAAGACTCCCACAGATTCACCACCCTCTGACTCAAGAAATCCCACCTCATCTCCTTCCTAAAGGAACGTCCTTCAATTCTGAGGCTGTGCCCTCTGGTCCGAGACTCTCCCACTAGTGGAAACATCCTCTCCAAGTACTAAAACTACACCATAGCCCGACAATGTGTAGGCCCACCTTTCTCACCGTCGTCCCTTGGTGCTAATGGGAGACGTTTCAATAGACAACAGGTGCAGGAGGAGGCCATTCGGCCCTTCGAGCCTGTACGCACCACCATTCAATGTGATCACGGCTGATCATTCTCAATTCTCAAGAAGGCAGGAACGGGGTATTGATTGGGAATGATCATCCGTGATCACATTGAATGGCGGTGCGTACAGGCTCGAAGGGCCGAATGGCCTCCTCCTGCACAATAGACAATAGACAATAGGTGCAGGAGTAGGCCATTCAGCCCTTCGAGCCTGTACGCACCGCCATTCAATGTGATCATGGCTGATCATTCTCAATCAGTACCCTGTTCCTGCCTTCTCCCCGTACCCCCTGACTCCGCTATCCTTAAGAGCTCTATTCAGCTCTCTCTTGAATGCATTCAGAGAATTGGCCTCCACTGCCCTCTGAGGCAGAGAATTCCACAGATTCACAACTGAAAACGTTTTTCCTCATCTCCGTTCTAAATGGCCGACCCCTTATTCTTAAACTGTGTGGCCCCTGGTTCTGGACTCCCCCAACATTGGGAACATGTTTCCTGCCTCTAACGTGTCCAACCCCTTAATAATCTTATACGTTTCGATAAGATCTCCTCTCATCCTTCTAAATTCCAGTGTATACAAGCCTAGTCGCTCCAGTCTTTCAACATACGACAGTCCCGCCATTCCGGGAATTAACCTGGTGAACCTACGCTGCACGCCCTCAATAGCAAGGATATCCTTCCTCAAATTTGGAGACCAAAACTGCACACAGTACTCCAGGTGCGGTCTCACCAGGGCCCTATACAACTGTAGAAGGACCTCTTTGCTCCTATACTCAACTCCTCTTGTTATGAAGGCCAACATGAAGGCCATTGGCTTTCTTCACTGCCTGCTGTACCTGCATGCTTCCTTTCAGTGACTGATGCACTAGGACACCCAGATCTCGTTGTACGTCCCCTGTTCCTAACTTGACACCATTCAGATAATAATCTGCATTAAAGATTCATTGAAATCGGTGTTATATTTTTACGTTGTTCACATTTTAAAGTTTAAATCTATCTCCTAGGGAGGGTGGGGGGAGGATAAGGGGGGGGGGTGGAAGGG
>NC_135991.1:17092191-17118263 GCF_053455715.1 Rhinoraja longicauda
AGAGAGGGGGGAGAGAGAGGGGGAGAGCGAGAGGGAGAGAGAGAGGGGGGGGAGAGAGAGAGGGGGGTGGGAGAGAGAGAGGGGGAGAGTGAGAGAGGGGGAGAGAGAGAGGGGGGGGGAGAGAGGGAGAGAGAGAGAGAGGGGGAGAGAGAGAGGCATTAGTTCCTGTAACCAGTGACCACAGTCTCTGACTAACTCCAAACTACCATTGATCACATGGAAACAGTAAATAGGGGCAGGAGGCCACTCGGCCCTTCACGCCCCACACTCGCCCACATGATTATCATTGCCCCCCACATGCCCCCTCCCCACATTGACTCCCCATTGACTCCCCCACATGAATCTCATTGCTCCCCACTCCCCATTGACTCCCCCAGACCCCACTCCCCCATTACCCCCACACGATTCTCATTGCCCCCCACGCTACCCTACACAACCCCATTGCCCCCCACACTCCCCCCCATTGCCCCTGCTGCCGCCCCCTGGTGGTCACGAACCCCACACTCCCCCCATTGCCCCCGCTGCCGCCCCCTGGTGGTCACGAACCCCACACGATCCCCCCATTGCCCCCACACCCCCTGGTGGTCACTACCCTACATGATCCCCCCCACTCCCGCCCCCTGGTAGTTACTACCCCACACTCCCCCTGGTGGTCACTACCCCACACTCCCCCAGCTGGCGCCCCTGGTGGTCACTACCCTACATGATCCCCCCACACTCCCCCCCCCCCCCCCCCCCGCTGGCGCCCCCTGCCGGTGGCGGTGGAGACTGACCCGGTACTCCGGGAGGCGCCGCAGCATCGACACCGCGAGCGCGTCATCACAATGGAAACAACCGCTGTGGGTGGCGACGCGACGCCGGGGGAGGGGCAGTGGGGGGAGGGGGAGGGGCAGTGGGGGGAGGGGGAGGGGCAGGTGGGGGTGGGGGAGGGGCAGTGGGGGGAGGGGGGGGGAGCGGGGTAAGGCGGAGGAGGTCATCAGACGGAGAGAGGAGCGGAGACACCGAGAGAGAGAGGGGGAGAGAGAGGAGAGAGGAAGAGAGAGAAGCATCCGGTCACACAGAGAGAGAGAGGAGGGGGGACAAGCTTCCGGGTTCCGGCCACGTGTGGAGGTTTGTGGAGGCGGCCATCTTTGACGCTGGCAAAACCCGTCCGCCCATTGGGAGGAAATGGGAAGAGTCCATTTTTCATGCTGGCAAAACCCTCCACATTGTGAGTGATGGGATGGAGAGTCCATCTTTGATGCTGGCAGAACCCTTCTATTATCGTGCGTTCCTTCTCTCCCGAGATGTTGCCTGACCTGCTGAGTTACTCCAGCATTTTGTGAATAAATCGTTTTGTACCAGCATCTGCAGTTCTTTTCTTATACCTGTTATCGTGATTGGGGATGGAGAGTCCATCTTTGACGCTGGCAAAACCCTCTCATTGTGAGTGAATGGGGAGAGGCCATCTTTGGTACTGGGAAAACCCCGCATGTTATCATCCGTTGGTGGCCATGTTTGGTGCTGGCAAAACCCTCCTGTCCATTGTGAGTGAACTACCGAGTGAATGGGGTGGGGTCCATCTTTGGTGCTGGCAAACCCGCCTCATTGCGAGTGAATGGGGTGGAGTCCATCTTTGGTGCAGGCAAACCCACCCATGGTGAGCGAATGGAGTGGAGTCTATCTTTGTTGCTGGCGAACCTGCCCATTGTGAGTTAATGGGGCGCAGTCCATCTTTGTTGCTGGCAAACCCGCCCATCTATATACTACAACTCTTGTTCGTTTGTTTGTTCCTGAACTACAGCCAAAACCGTGCACGATAGCCCGACAATTTTATAGACAACAGGTGCAGTAGGAGGCCATTCGGCCCTTCGAGCCTGTACGCACCGTCATTCAATGTGATCATGGTTGATCATTCTCAATCAGTACCCCGTTCCTGCCTTCTCCCCATACCCCCTGACTCCTCTATCCTTAAGAGCTCTATCTAACTCTCTCTTGAATGCATTCAGAGAATTGGCCTCCACTGCCTTCTGAGGCAGAGAATTCCACAGATTTACAACTCTCTGACTGAAAAAGTTTTTCCTCATCTCGTTCTAAATGGCCGACCCCTTATTCTTAAACTGTGGCCCACCTTACTCACCGTTGTCCCTCGTTTGTTTGTTCTAGAACCACAGCCAAACTGGGACACGATAGTGCGACAGTTTTAGGCCCACCTTACTCATCGTCGTCCCTTTGGTGCCAACGGAAGAAGTTTCATTGAAATCGGTGTTATATTTTTGAAGTTATTCACATTTTAAAGTTTAAATCTATCTCCTAGGGAGGGAAGGGGGAGGGAGGATGAGGGGGATGGAGGGGAAGGTGGGGGGGGGGGGGGGAAAGGGTGCAGGAGAGGTTTGGGTCCAACGGGTCCACTTGGTCTAGTTGTTCTTTATTCTTAGACTGTGTGGCCCCTGGTTCTGGACTCCCCCAACATTGGGAACATGTTTCCTGCATCTAGCTTGTCCAGTCCTTTTATAATTTTATACGTCTCTATAAGATCCCCCTCTCATCCTTCTAAACTCCAGTGAATACAAGCCCAAACTTTCCAATCTTTCCTCATACAACAGTCCCGCCATCCCGGGGATTAACCCGGTGAACCTACGCTGCACTGCCTCAATAGCAAGGACGTCCTTCCTCAAACTAGGAGACCAAAACTGCACACTGTACTCCAGGTGCGATCTCACTAGGGCCCTGTACAACTGCAGAAGGACCTCCTTGCTCCTAAACTCAAACTAGGAGACCAAAACTGCACACAGTACTCCAGGTGCGATCTCACTAGGGCCCTGTACAACTGCAGAAGGACCTCTTTGCTCCTATACTCAACTTCTCTTGTTATGAAGGCCAACATGCCATTAGCTTTCTTCACTGCCTGCGGTACCTGCATGCTTACTTTCAGAGACTGGTGTATGAATGAGGCCATTCGGCCCATTGAGTCTATTCCGCCATTCAATCATGGCTGATCTATCTCTCCGTCCTAACCCCATTCTCCTGCCTTCTCCCCATAACCCCTGACACCCGCACTGATCAACAATCTCTCTATCTCTGCCTTAAATATCTCCACTGACTTGTGGCCTCCACAGCCGTCTGTGGCAAAGAATCCCACAGATTCACCGCCTTCTCGCCAAATAAATTCCTCCTCATCTCCTTCCTAAAGGAACAGGAGGATGAGGGGCGATCTTATAGAGGTGGACAAAATCACGAGGGGAATAGATCGGGTAGACGCACAGAGTCTCTTGCCCAGAGTAGGGGAATCGAGGACCAGAGGACATGGGTTCAAGGTGAGAGAGGGGAAAGATTTAATAGGAACCTGAGGGGCAACTTTTCCACACAGAGGGTGGTGGGTGTATGGAACGAGCTGCCGGAGGAGGTAGTTGAGGCTCGGACTATCCCAACATTTAAGAGACATTTGGACAGGTACATGGATAGGACGGGTTTGGAGGGATACTAGATAATCTGTGGACCCAATGTGTGTGTGTGTATCTGTGTGTATCTGTGTGTGTGTGTATGTGTGTGTGTATCTGTCTCTCTGTCTCTCTGTCTCTCTCTCTCTCTCTCTCTCTCTCTCTCTCTCTCTCTCTCTCTCTCTCTCTCTCTCTCTCTCTCTCTCTCTCTCTCTCTCTCTCTCTCTCTCTCTCTCTCTCTCTCTCTCTCTCTCTCTCTCTCTCTCTCTCTCTCTCTCTCTCTCTCTCTCTCTCTCTCTCTCTCTCTTTGAAAAACACGAAACGCAATGAATTCAACGTCGAGACCAATCAGGGGGAGAAAGATAGAGAGAGGGAGCAGGGAAGGGAGAGGAGAGAGGGGGGGGGGGAGAGACGGTGAGGAGAGGGGGGAGAGGAGAGAGGGGGAGAGGGCAAGGGTTTGAGGGCAAGGGTTTGAGGGCAAGGATTTGAGGGCAAGGGTTTGAGGGCAAGGGTTTGAGGGCAAGGGTTTGAGGGCAAGGGTTTGAGGGCAAGGGTTTGAGGGCAAGGGTTTGAGGGCAAGGGTTTGAGGGCAAGGGTTTGAGGGCAAGGCTTTGAGGGCAAGGCTTTGAGGGCAAGGGTTTGAGGGCAAGGGTTTGAGGGCAAGGGTTTGAGGGCAAGGGTTTGAGGGCAAGGGTTTGAGGGCAAGGGTTTGAGGGCAAGGGTTTGAGGGCAAGGGTTTGAGGGCAAGGCTTTGAGGGCAAGGCTTTGAGGGCAAGGCTTTGAGGGCAAGGGTTGGAGGGCAAGGGTTGGAGGGCAAGGCTTTGAGGGCAAGGCTTTGAGGGCAAGGGTTTGAGGGCAAGGGTTGGAGGGCAAGGCTTGGAGGGCAAGGCTTGGAGGGCAAGGCTTGGAGGGCAAGGCTTTGAGGGCAAGGCTTTGAGGGAAAGGCTTTGAGGGCAAGGCTTTGAGGGCAAGGCTTTGAGGGCAAGGGTTTGAGGGCAAGGGTTTGAGGGCAAGGGTTTGAGGGCAAGGGTTTGAGGGCAAGGGTTTGAGGGCAAGGCTTTGAGGGCAAGGCTTTGAGGGCAAGGGTTTGAGGGCAAGGGTTTGAGGGCAAGGGTTTGAGGGCAAGGGTTTGAGGGCAAGGGTTTGAGGGCAAGGGTTTGAGGGCAAGGGTTTGAGGGCAAGGGTTGGAGGGCAAGGGTTGGAGGGCAAGGGTTGGAGGGCAAGGGTTGGAGGGCAAGGGTTTGAGGGCAAGGGTTTGAGGGCAAGGGTTTGAGGGCAAGGGTTTGAGGGCAAGGGTTTGAGGGCAAGGCTTTGAGGGCAAGGCTTTGAGGGCAAGGCTTTGAGGGCAAGGGTTTGAGGGCAAGGGTTTGAGGGCAAGGGTTTGAGGGCAAGGGTTTGAGGGCAAGGGTTTGAGGGCAAGGGTTTGAGGGCAAGGGTTTGAGGGCAAGGGTTGGAGGGCAAGGGTTGGAGGGCAAGGGTTGGAGGGCAAGGGTTGGAGGGCAAGGGTTGGAGGGCAAGGGTTGGAGGGCAAGGGTTTGAGGGCAAGGGTTTGAGGGCAAGGGTTGGAGGGCAAGGGTTGGAGGGCAAGGCTTTGAGGGCAAGGGTTTGAGGGCAAGGGTTTGAGGGCAAGGGTTGGAGGGCAAGGGTTGGAAGGCAAGGGTTGGAGGGCAAGGGTTGGAGGGCAAGGGTTGGAGGGCAAGGGTTGGAGGGCAAGGCTTTGTGGGCAAGGGTTTGAGGGCAAGGGTTTGAGGGCAAGGGTTTGAGGGCAAGGGTTGGAGGGCAAGGGTTGGAAGGCAAGGGTTGGAGGGCAAGGGTTGGAGGGCAAGGGTTTGAGGGCAAGGGTTTGAGGGCAAGGGTTGGAGGGCAAGGGTTGGAGGGCAAGGCTTTGAGGGCAAGGGTTTGAGGGCAAGGGTTTGAGGGCAAGGGTTGGAGGGCAAGGGTTGGAGGGCAAGGGTTGGAGGGCAAGGGTTGGAGGGCAAGGGTTGGAGGGCAAGGCTTTGAGGGCAAGGGTTTGAGGGCAAGGGTTTGAGGGCAAGGGTTTGAGGGCAAGGGTTTGAGGGCAAGGGTTTGAGGGCAAGGGTTTGAGGGCAAGGGTTTGAGGGCAAGGGTTGGAGGGCAAGGGTTGGAGGGCAAGGGTTGGAGGGCAAGGGTTGGAGGGCAAGGGTTGGAGGGCAAGGGTTGGAGGGCAAGGGTTGGAGGGCAAGGGTTTGAGGGCAAGGGTTTGAGGGCAAGGGTTGGAGGGCAAGGGTTGGAGGGCAAGGCTTTGAGGGCAAGGGTTTGAGGGCAAGGGTTGGAGGGCAAGGGTTGGAAGGCAAGGGTTGGAGGGCAAGGGTTGGAGGGCAAGGGTTGGAGGGCAAGGCTTTGAGGGCAAGGGTTTGAGGGCAAGGGTTGGAGGGCAAGGGTTTGAGGGCAAGGGTTTGAGGGCAAGGGTTTGAGGGCAAGGGTTTGAGGGCAAGGGTTGGAGGGCAAGGGTTGGAAGGCAAGGGTTGGAGGGCAAGGGTTGGAGGGCAAGGGTTGGAGGGCAAGGGTTGGAGGGCAAGGGTTTGAGGGCAAGGGTTTGAGGGCAAGGGTTGGAGGGCAAGGGTTGGAGGGCAAGGCTTTGAGGGCAAGGGTTTGAGGGCAAGGGTTTGAGGGCAAGGGTTGGAGGGCAAGGGTTGGAGGGCAAGGGTTGGAGGGCAAGGGTTGGAGGGCAAGGGTTGGAGGGCAAGGCTTTGAGGGCAAGGGTTTGCAAGGGTTTGAGGGCAAGGGTTTGAGGGCAAGGGTTTGAGGGCAAGGGTTGGAGGGCAAGGGTTGGAAGGCAAGGGTTGGAGGGCAAGGGTTGGAGGGCAAGGGTTGGAGGGCAAGGGTTTGAGGGCAAGGGTTTGAGGGCAAGGGTTGGAGGGCAAGGGTTGGAGGGCAAGGCTTTGAGGGCAAGGGTTTGAGGGCAAGGGTTTGAGGGCAAGGGTTGGAGGGCAAGGGTTGGAGGGCAAGGGTTGGAGGGCAAGGGTTGGAGGGCAAGGGTTGGAGGGCAAGGGTTGGAGGGCAAGGCTTTGAGGGCAAGGGTTTGAGGGCAAGGGTTTGAGGGCAAGGGTTTGAGGGCAAGGGTTTGAGGGCAAGGGTTTGAGGGCAAGGGTTTGAGGGCAAGGGTTGGAAGGCAAGGGTTGGAGGGCAAGGGTTGGAGGGCAAGGGTTGGAGGGCAAGGGTTTGAGGGCAAGGGTTTGAGGGCAAGGGTTGGAGGGCAAGGGTTGGAGGGCAAGGCTTTGAGGGCAAGGGTTTGAGGGCAAGGGTTTGAGGGCAAGGGTTTGAGGGCAAGGGTTTGAGGGCAAGGGTTTGAGGGCAAGGGTTTGAGGGCAAGGGTTGGAAGGCAAGGGTTGGAGGGCAAGGGTTGGAGGGCAAGGGTTGGAGGGCAAGGGTTGGAGGGCAAGGGTTTGAGGGCAAGGGTTTGAGGGCAAGGGTTGGAGGGCAAGGGTTGGAGGGCAAGGCTTTGAGGGCAAGGGTTTGAGGGCAAGGGTTTGAGGGCAAGGGTTGGAGGGCAAAGGTTGGAAGGCAAGGGTTGGAGGGCAAGGGTTGGAGGGCAAGGGTTGGAGGGCAAGGCTTTGAGGGCAAGGGTTTGAGGGCAAGGGTTTGAGGGCAAGGGTTTGAGGGCAAGGGTTTGAGGGCAAGGGTTTGAGGGCAAGGGTTTGAGGGCAAGGGTTTGAGGGCAAGGGTTGGAGGGCAAGGGTTGGAAGGCAAGGGTTGGAGGGCAAGGGTTGGAGGGCAAGGGTTGGAGGGCAAGGGTTTGAGGGCAAGGGTTGGAGGGCAAGGGTTGGAGGGCAAGGCTTTGAGGGCAAGGGTTGGAGGGCAAGGGTTTGAGGGCAAGGCTTTGAGGGCAAGGCTTTGAGGGCAAGGGTTTGAGGGCAAGGGTTTGAGGGCAAGGGTTTGAGGGCTAGGCGCTGAAAAAGTATTTGATCAAGTGGAATGGCCCTATCTTTTCTCCGTGATGGAAAAATTCCAACTCGGTGAAAACTTTTGCTCATGGGTGAAACTTTTATATAAAACTCCAACAGCTAGAATACTGACAAACCAAATGTTGTCACCAGAATGTCACTTATCCAGAGGTTGTAGACAAGGATGTCCATTATCTCCACTTTTATTTGCCCTCGTTATAGAACCACTCGCCGAGAGTATCAGATCACACCCAGACATTCATGGCTATAACACTAAACATACAATTAACAACATTTCCTTATATGCAGATGATGTACTATATTATACATCACAAACCCTGAAATTAGCATTCCGAATTTACTAAATCTCACAACTCAATTTGGCTCATTCTCCGGATAGAATTAATTGGCACAAAAGCGAAATCATGCCAATTACGGAACAAAATCCGGCTATACTTCAACAATTCCCTTTTAAAATTGCCTATGAAAAGTTCAAATACCTTGGAATCTACGTGACTAGGAAATATACTTCTTTATTTAAATCAAATTTCCCTTCTTTAGTTACTAAATTACATAGAAATATCCAATTTTGGAAAACACTCCCCATTTCACTAGCTGGTCGAATTAATGCTATAAAGATGATCTTCCTCCCACAGCTATTATACTTATTTCAAGCAATCCCGATACACCTTCCAAAAAAAAAATTTCAAAAAAATTGATTCAATTATTACTAATTTTATTTGGGATTATAAGACCCATAGAATAAATAAAAGACATTTATGCAAGTCTAAAACTAATGGAGGATTCACTTTACCAAACTTCCTATTTTACCAAACTCCAAAGACGTACAGGTATGTAGGTTAATTGGCTGGGTAAATGTAAAAATTGTCCCTAGTGGGTGTGGGATAGTGTTAATGTGCGGGGATCGCTGGGCGGCACGGACTTGGTGGGCCGAAAAGGCCTGTTTCCGGTTGTATATATATGATATGATATGATATGATTACTGGGCGGTTAATATTAAAAATATAACCTTCTGGCTGGACGACATTGATCGGCAACCAGATTGGTTAAAGTTGGAGACGAGGATTGCTTACCATTTGACATTGGTGCGATCTTATTCGCCCCAATAACTTTGAATAAAAAACATATGGAGGAAACATAGTGTTATCCGTATTTGGAAACAATTAAAACTCACTTTAAAATTAAGTAATTTATCTTTCTTCCTACCCATTGCAAATAACCCTTCTTTCAAACCGTCTGTGTCAGATAGAGAGGATTCATTCAATGGAAAAGTTATGGAATTAAAATGGTGAGAGACCTCTATCATAAGGGAACTTTTCTCTCTTTTCAGGAATTACAACAGAAGTATGGATTACATGCTAATAATTTTTTTAGATATTTACAACTCAGAGATTATGTAAAATCACATACGCAAGAATATAGATTTAGAGGCCCAGGAATTCTTGATGAATGCTTGAACCGTCACTACAATACAAATAAATTAATATCTTATATTTATAATACTCTTTTAGATACCGACATTCCATCATCAGAATCATATAGACGAGCATGGGAGGACGAATTGTCTCAACCCATAACGCAAGACATATGGGGCGAAAGTTTACAACACATACATCAATGCTCGTTAAACACTAGACACTCATTAATACAATTTAAAATATTACACAGACTACATTATTCGAAGACAAAATCCAAAGACGTACAGGTATGTAGGTTAATTGGCTGGGTAAATGTAAAAATTGTCCCTAGTGGGTGTAGGATAGTGTTAGTGTACGGGGATCGCTGGGCGGCACGAACTTGGTGGGCCGAAAAGGCCTGTTTCCGGCTGTATATATATGATATGATATGATATGATATGATAAACAGGATCTTCCCAAGTATCTCCCCTATTTGTGATAAATGTCAATTTCAAGAAGCCAATTTAACTCACACTTGTGCAAATATGCAAAATTTTTGGATCGATATTTTAAAAATCATTTCCAAAGTTATCGATAACCAACTGGATTTAGATCCAAAATTAATAATTTTAGGATTATAAGAACACATTACAAATTTTACGTTAAGTCAGAGATGCTTTCTTGACTACAGTTTAATAACTGCGACCCCCACAAAAACAGTAACCCCCACAATTAAACCCCCACAAAAACAGTAACCCCCACAATTAAAATGTGGATTACGGAAATGACCGAGACCTTGCATTTGGAAAAAATAAGGTTTGCCTTCATTGACAAACCAGATCTATTTTTAAAAAATATGGTCTCCATTTATTGAATTTTTAAAAAAGTAAATGGGTTTGTCACAAAACTAAAATTTAAAACTAAAGTTAAAACTTGAGTTTAGGGTTGGATGTACAACTATACTCATTAACTCCCGGATCTGTCCCCATAATCTTTATATTTGTCATTCTCTTTTTTCTTCGCTTTCCCTCTAATAGTTTATAGTTTTTTTTTTCAGTATCTTTTCATCTTTATTTTTTTTAAAAAGTTTAAAAATTGAAGCTATGTAAGAATTCTATAACCAGCTTGTCGTTTATTATTATTTGTACATATGCTTTAAAAAATTAAAAATTAAAAATTAAAATAAATAAATAAATAAATTAGGGTTAGGGTCAGGGTCAGGGTCAGGGTTAGGGTTAGGGTTAGGTTGTGATTTGTCGGACAGTAGGCCAAAATGCCCTCTGGCGCTTAATGATCTCCCCCTGGAGATTCCTTTTCGCCATATACTGCCACTTTAGTCTGGCCCACGGTCTCATCACCCTTGTCCAAATCTGTTCGCCTTTTCACTTGCCCTTCTGTTGAGTTTTAGGAGTCAGTCAGGTTCCACCCTAAGTTTGAGTTTATGCTAGGTTCAGGCCATTGGGTTCTTTCGTCTGTAACGCTTTGATCCATAGCCTCTCTGCCCTCTTCCTACGCCCGGTTGACCAATTTACGTTTGTTTCCAGACCCATGATCTCAAGGGACTGGACCCCGTGCTGTTGGAAGTGCCTGCTAATGGGGACGGACTGGTCTCCCCTCGTGATGTTGCTGATGTGTCCTGTCAGTCTGACTCTGAGGCTGTTGCCTGTTTCGCCAATGTACAGTAAGTGGCACTGCTTACATTTAATTGCATACACTACATTCTTTTGCTCGCAGGTTATTCTCTGTGCTATCTGCTTTCTCTTTCCCGTCACAGTGTTCTCTATGTTTTTGGCTATTGTCAAGTGAATGCAGGCCCTACATTGCCTTTGACCGCAGCCTGAGCTCGTTTGGAGGCTAGTACTGACCAAGATATCCTTCAGGTTTTTAGCCCTCTTGAACGCTGACATTGCTTTGTATCCCTGCAGTGTGACAAATCCTCTTTGGAATTGTTCAAAGCGGCCCTTGACTATTTTGTGGGCCTGGACGGCCATGCTACCGTACCCTGTTATTAGTGGCAAGTTGCGTGTCAAGCCTGGCCTGGGTCTGGGCCCTTGCGTGCCTTTTAGGAAGTCTGCCTTAATGTGTCTTAATCTACGTCTGCAGTACCCCCTCTGCCTGAGAGCGGTGAAAAGGGTGGTGGTGGCCTGGGCAAAGTCCTCCTCCCTGGTGCATATCCGGTGAAAGCTTGTCAGTTGTGACTTGACAATACCCCTAAAGGTGTGTTTTGGGTGGTGGCTCGTGGTGTGTAAAAGGGTGTGGGTGTCTGTGGGTTTGAAAAAGACTTTGGTGGCTAGTTTTTGGTCTTGGTCGTCAGCTGACGGTAGTTTAAAGACTGTAGTGTCGAGGAAGTCTACCCTCTCCCTGCTTGTCAAAGCTTTAATTTTGATGGAAGGGTGGTGGGCATTAAGTATGTCGATGAACCCCTCTAACTCCCCTTCTGAGTGTGTCCACACTCCCCAGATGTCATCTAAGAACCTGTAGTAGCACATGGGGCGCTTGGGGCATTTCAGGAAGGCCGTCTCTTCCCACTCTGCCATGTATATGTTGGCATAAGCCGGGGCAAACTTCTTCCCCATTGCCGTCCCTTTAACTTGTAGGTAGAACTCCCCGTTAAATTCAAAATCGTTCTTTGTCAATCCCAGGTAAAGTAATTTGACTAAGGCCTCGTCTGGTCTCTCCAGGTCAGGATTTCTCTGCAGGGTGTTTTTAACCGCCTCTATCCCCCTGTCTGTCTCTATGTTTGTGTACAGGCTTTCCACATCCATGGTAAAGAGTATCGCATCGGGTGGTATGCTAAGGGAGTTGACTATTCGAGTGAAGTGGTAGGTGTCTTTAATGTAGCTGGGGTGTTGCTGTGCCAGTGGATTGAGATAGTGGTCAATGTATTCTGCTACCCCGTAGGATTCGCTACTGCAGTCTGACACAATGGGCCTACCTGGAGGTATTTCTCCAGGCACCGTCCACATGTCTGGGTTTTTGTGTATCTTTGGGAGCATGTAGAATTTCCTCGCCCTGGGTTGTGCTCCTGTTAGGTATTCTACTTGTTTCTGTCGGATGTATCCTGACGTCCTAAGCTCCTCCAAGATTTCCCCTATTTCCTCTTGTGTTTCTCTATATATAGGCTCATCTAACTTGGTGTAGTGTTCTACCTTGTTCAGTTGTCTGTGCGCCTCGAACAGGTACTGTTGTCTGTCCATGATGACGATACTGCTCCCCTTGTCTGCTGGTTTGATCACTATCTCATTGTTGTCCCTCAGTTCTGCCATGGCCTCCCTCTCTTTTCTGGTGAGATTGGGCCTATCCTTTGTCATGGGCATGTCCCTGATGGCAGATGCTGTTTCTGTCATGAATTCTGTGATCTCTCTAGGGACCTGGTCCTCATCTGGGGTCCATCCTGTGCGTGGGGTGAAGGGTGATCTTTCCCCCGACTCCACGTCACAAAAGTGGTGTATTAACATGATGGCTCGATAGAATCTAAACAGGTCCCCCTGTACTTGTTCTTTGTGCGATTTTGGAGTAGGGACGAAGGTGAGGCCCCTGTTCAATACTCTCTCTTGGATTTTGGTGAGGGTGAATGTCTGGGAAAGGTTGATGATGGTTTTACCTAATTGTAGGCCCTGCCTCTCTTGGCATGGTGTCCCCATTAGTTTAAAGACTTCATCCACTCTCGGATCATGGCTCGGGCCGTGTTCTCTGTCCAGTGAATGTGATCTGGGCCTACTCTGAACTGGCCGGGAGGGAGAGCGGGTATGTGCCTCTTGGTCTGTATGTGGTCGTTGAGCTGCCTGTGTTTCCTGCTCTGGTGCTGGGAGAGACTGGCTGAAGTTGATGACTGGGACCCATATGCTAGCATTAGGGAATTTACGACTGGCCATCTTGACTAGTGCTTGGAGTTGTTTGATGGCCGTCAGTGGTCTTTGTGTCCGATTATTGATGCCCATTGAAAGAACCACTTTCTGAGTTTCTGGGCATTCCCCTAATTTGTCGAGGATGGCAGTGCCATGTATAAATTTGGCTCCTGGATAGCTGTCCAATTGTGTGTTGTCGTTGGGACATTTTGGGATCCTAGAAATGTTGGAATCTCCAATTATTAAAACGGGCTGGAGTTTCCAGGTTACATTCTTCTGTTTTGAATTGGGATGCCTAGTTACTTCAGCCTGTCTCTGCCTGTTATTTACCGGACCCCCCTGTGTGTGCTGCTGGAAGTCGTCCTGTGAGTCCCTCACTGTGTCGGTGGTCGGGGCCGTGGGGACCCTATGCTGTTGTGTGCAGGTCTTGCGTGCTGGTCTCTCCCTGGGTGATGGGACCCTGTGTGTGGATGTGGAAGGAGCCGGTGGGGGAGAGGGGACTGCCGGGCGGGACAAGGTTGCCTGTTGCAACGGGGCAGTGGCGTCATGTCCAGGCTCAGGCCCTGCAGGCTGCGCGTTCGATTCGGTCTCACCCCGGGAAGGTCTCCGCTGTACCCGTGGTCTACGGGGCAACTGGGCGTGAGTGTCGGGGCCCCGGTGGATCGGGGCTGACGTGCTGGGGGATTCGGTGCTCGGGCAACATGTCCAGTCCTCTGACGGGACCGCGCTGTCCCACTGGAGGTGGGCCTGGGGGTCGCGTGGCGGGGAGCCGGCCTGCGCCAGGAGGTCCAGCCGCCGCAACACTACGATCTCGGGGCTGATGGGTGGGCGCACCGGGGTGGTGGGGGGAGTAATGTCGGGGCTGCGGGGAGCAGGAGCGGGTCGGGGCGCCGTCCGGGCAGTCGTCCATTTGGCCTGGGGTCGGTCGATCCGGCTCTCCTGCGAAACAGCAAACAACGCCTGCGGTATGTGTACCGCAACATTGGAAGTTGCGGCGGTGTGCCTGCGGGGCTGGGGCTCCCGCAGGCTGCCTCTCTGTCTCAGTCCCGTCTCTGAGGTTAGGCCCAAGACTCGTTCTCTCAAATCCTCAATTCGGATTTTAAATTTATCCCCCAAATTTTTCTTGTTCCAAATTAAGGCTTTGGCGACCGCCTCCTGGACCCGATTGGTCGGTTCGCCCTCCAGGTACACTTTGTCCAGATCATACAAGCTGTTTTGGTAATGTTCAACCAAAATTTGTCGTGTTTGTTCTGCCCAGGTGTCAGCATTAGAGGCCAATTTTTGTAATGTTGCCTGGGTGGGATTAGCCGGTTTTATAAAGTGTGTCAATATCCTCGCCTGTCTCCTGATACCTCTAGGAGGTTGGCTCTGCTCTTGCAGAACCCTCAGATGGTGTAGAGTCTGGGCCATTTTATAAATCACTCGAACAGCGACTGCAAAGGAATCCCTCGGTCTCGATTGATTCCTGTGCTGGTCGAGATTCCCATTGTTAAACTCTGCCCCCCCTAACATCTGCATGCTATTACTCATTTCTGGTTTGGTTAGTAGAGTGTAGAGAAAATTTATACTGTAATAAACTGTACTGTAATGCTAGTGCAGTAAACTATAAACATCAATTCTTTACATCAATTATTTCTAGCTGCGTAAGGTTAACACCAAGGTGCTCACCAAGTCTTTGGTTTTCTTTCCAGCTTGCGGGGACCGCTTGCCGAACTCTTCCCGACTGGGCAACGACTTTTCCAGTTTCGCTATCGCTGTAGCTTCATCAGGGAAAGAGATCTACTTCTGGTCGGTGTGTGGTTTATAAAGGGTGGGTTGAAAGTACCTCCCTTTCTGGGTTTATTCCTCCCATGTGTTGTCTTAGGACCGGTCACTTTGGTTGGGACTGCTGATGTCATCCCTATTCTTTGTCCCAACTCGTCGGTCCACTTCTTTGTGTTCTTTGGCTGTGTTCCTGGCCTCCTGCTTTTTGATCTGCTGTTAATGTTTTCTGCATTCCTCTGGCCTCCTGTCTATTATCATGTTCTGCAATCTTTGTTGTGAGTGAGTGTGCTTTGCAAACCCATCCCTGGTCTGTGGCCATTGTGTGGTGGGGGGGGGGGGGGGGGTTGTGGCTGAGGTGGGAGTGGGCATCGTGTTGTGAGTGTGTAAGGGTCCTATCGCTCCCTTCAATAGTCCATCTTTTCTGGGGGAGCTAGCTGTGTTCCAGGTGTGATGGGGGGTCTCTGGGTCTAAGGGGTCCTCTGATGCAGGTTGAATCATCTATTTACAAAGGTTTAAGATCCTCTTTTGGGTTGTTTGGGGAGGGCCTATGCAACCTGATGTTACGGTTAGATTCTGGGGGTGGGGGTTATAGCCTATCCTTGTTGAGTTGAGGGTAGGTGCCAAGGGTCTTTTCGGGACTGTTTGGGGTGATCCAGTGCAGTCCGCTGTTAGGGTTAGGTTTGGGGTGTGGGCACAGGGGCCATCTCTGGCGTGAGGATGGAGGGTGCCGCCTAACTTGCTGCGGTTTGAGGGTGGGTGCCTAGGGTTTTTTGGGGACTGTTTGGGGTGGTCTGGTGTAGTCTGGTGTTAGGGTTAGGTTTATGGGTGGGGAAGGGAGCATAGGGACCCCCTCTGGGATGAGGGTGGGGGGGTATTGCCATTCTTGTTGGGGTGAGTGTTGAGAGTTGTAATCATATTATAATCCTTTCTCCTTGTAATCTTATCTGAAACAGCATCCCCAGCTTGCAGAGATGGTCACTTTAGTTGTGTATTAATGTCCCTTCATGCTGTGACTGCCCTCTCCTGTCCAACCATATGTTTGCATCCTGCCTGTTTGGAGGGATGTATAAGTCTGTGCCTGTAATTATTCTTGTCAACGCTATTTAGGTTGGTATCTTAATACCATATTTCCCCGTGGATTAGGTTTCCCCCTCCTGACTCTTTGAATCTTTTGTGTGGCCGGCCACTCCTGCGGTTTTGATTTGCCCGGGTGATGAGGCCCGTGTCACTGCATAGGTTAGGTTGTGATTTGTTGGACAGTAGGCCAAAATGCCCTCTGGCGCTTAATGATCTCCCCCTGGAGATTCCTTTTCGCCATATACTGCCACTTTAGTCTGGCCCACGGTCTCATCACCCTTGTCCAAATCTGTTCGCCTTTTAACTTGCCCTTCTGTCGATTTTTAGGAGTCAGTCAGGTTCCACCCTAAGTTTGAGTTTATGCTAGGTTCAGGCCATTGGGTTCTTTCGTCTGTAACGCTTTGATCCATAGCCTCTCTGCCCTCTTCCTACGCCCGGTTGACCAATTTACGTTTGTTTCCAGACCCATGATCTCAAGGGACTGGACCCCGTGCTGTTGGAAGTGTCTGCTAATGGGGACGGACTGGTCTCCCCTCGTGATGTTGCTGATGTGTCCTGTCAGTCTGACTCTGAGGCTGTTGCCTGTTTCGCCAATGTACAGTAAGTGGCACTGCTTACATTTAATTGCATACACTACATTCTTTTGCTCGCAGGTTATTCTCTGTGCTATCTGCTTTCTCTTTCCCGTCACAGTGTTCTCTATGTTTTTGGCTATTGTCAAGTGAATACAGGCCCTACTCTGCCTTTGACCGCAGCCTGAGCTCGTTTCGAGGCTAGTACTGACCAAGATATCCTTCAGGTTTTTAGCCCTCTTGAACGCTGACATTGCTTTGTATCCCTGCAGTGTGACAAATCCTCTTTGGAATTGTTCAAAGCGGCCCTTGACTATTTTGTGGGCCTGGACGGCCATGCTACCGTACCCTGTTATTAGTGGCAAGTTGCGTGTCAAGCCTGGCCTGGGTCTGGGTCCTTGCGTGCCTTTTAGGAAGTCTGCCTTAATGTGTCTTAATCTACGTCTGCAGTACCCCCTCTGCCTGAGAGCGGTGAAAAGGGTGGTGGTGGCCTGGGCAAAGTCCTCCTCCCTGGTGCATATCCGGTGAAAGCGTGTCAGTTGTGACTTGACAATACCCCTAAAGGTGTGTTTTGGGTGGTGGCTCGTGGTGTGTAAAAGGGTGTGGGTGTCTGTGGGTTTGAAAAAGACTTTGGTGGCTAGTTTTTGGTCTTGGTCGTCAGCTGACGGTAGTTTAAAGACTGTAGTGTCGAGGAAGTCTACCCTCTCCCTGCTTGTCAAAGCTTTAATTTTGATGGAAGGGTGGTGGGCATTAAGTATGTCGATGAACCCCTCTAACTCCCCTTCTGAGTGTGTCCACACTCCCCAGATGTCATCTAAGAACCTGTAGTAGCACATGGGGCGCTTGGGGCATTTCAGGAAGGCCGTCTCTTCCCACTCTGCCATGTATATGTTGGCATAAGCCGGGGCAAACTTCTTCCCCATTGCCGTCCCTTTAACTTGTAGGTAGAACTCCCCGTTAAATTCAAAATCGTTCTTTGTCAATCCCAGGTAAAGTAATTTGACTAAGGCCTCGTCTGGTCTCTCCAGGTCAGGATTTCTCTGCAGGGTGTTTTTAACCGCCTCTATCCCCCTGTCTGTCTCTATGTTTGTGTACAGGCTTTCCACATCCATGGTAAAGAGTATCGCATCGGGTGGTATGCTAAGGGAGTTGACTATTCGAGTGAAGTGGTAGGTGTCTTTAATGTAGCTAGGGTGTTGCTGTGCCAGTGGATTGAGATAGTGGTCAATGTATTCTGCTACCCCGTAGGATTCGCTACTGCAGTCTTACACAATGGGCCTACCTGGAGGTATTTCTCCAGGCACCGTCCACGTGTCTGGGTTTTTGTGTATCTTTGGGAGCATATAGAATTTCCTCGCCCTGGGTTGTGCTCCTGTTAGGTATTCCACTTGTTTCTGTCGGATGTATCCTGACGTCCTAAGCTCCTCCAAGATTTCCCCTATTTCCTCTTGTGTTTCTCTATATATAGGCTCATCTAACTTGGTGTAGTGTTCTACCTTGTTCAGTTGTCTGTGCGCCTCGAACAGGTACTGTTGTCTGTCCATGATGACGATACTGCTCCCCTTGTCTGCTGGTTTGATCACTATCTCATTGTTGTCCCTCAGTTCTGCCATGGCCTCCCTCTCTTTTCTGGTGAGATTGGGCCTATCCTTTGTCATGGGCATGTCCCTGATGGCAGATGCTGTTTCTGTCATGAATTCTGTGATCTCTCTAGGGACCTGGTCCTCATCTGGGGTCCATCCTGTGCGTGGGGTGAAGGGTAATCTTTCCTCCGACTCCACGTCACAAAAGTGGTGTATTAACATGATGGCTCGATAGAATCTAAACAGGTCCCCCTGTACTTGTTCTTTGTGCGATTTTGGAGTAGGGTTAGGGTTAGGGTTAGGGTTAGGGTTAGGGTTAGGGTTAGGGTTAGGGTCTGATGCACGGATCTGTAGGAAACAATGTTGGAGGAACTCGATGGGCAGGCAGGATCTGTAGGAAATGGACAGATGCATTGGGTCAGGAACCTACAGACTGGAGTAGGGAGAAGAAGTGTGGATCTATGTCTCCAGGGCAGGTGGTAGGTGAGAACATTATTGCTTTCTCCTGAAATCTGTTTGCTTCTTTGATTAATGATGCTGTCTTTTCCTTTCAATTGTGTCATTTGAAGTGTCCAGGGTTTTAATGATTTTTTTTCTGTTGCAACTGGAATTGTGCTGTTTCTATGCTGTATCTCCGAACTAAAAGGATGTTTCCGCTAGTGGGAGCATCTTAGACCAGAGGGCACAGTGTTAGAATGAAAGGATGTATCTTTACTAAAGTAATGATACCCTGACCTTGACACAACTAAAATTGATTCTGGGTGATGTAAAATGTAGAAACAAGCAACTGCAGGTGTTGGTTTATACCAAAGTTAGACGCATTGCTGGAGTAACTTAGTGGATCAGGCAGCATCTCTGGAGAAACAAGAGATTTTGGGATGGAACAGAAGAAGGATTCTTACCCAATATATCACCCATCCTTTTCCTCCAGAGATGCTGCCTGACCCTCTGAGTTACTCCAGCCCTTTGTGTCTATCTGCGGTACAATGTTGCATCAGTGACAATTGTTAATGATTGAAGCACAATGTGGAACAAGGAGTTGGACAGATGCAGGGATAATGTAGAATATTGGGCTGAAGGGACCTGAGGGGCATTCTTACTGTGAACCCAGTGATTTGATACAATTTGTCTGCTGTGGATTGGAGTAAGGATGTATAAAATTCCCCAAAGAGCTGATCCTATCTCTGTCTGCAGTGCTTGGCAACCCTGGGAAAGGGTGCAGCGAAGATTTATGAGGATATTGCCAGGAATTGTTATTGCTGCCAAGTCAAACCAGGACTTTGTCCACATATCAGACGGGCCTGCCTGTTCAGCATATCACCACAGGGTGGGAGTGTTGACCACATATTGGACGGGCCTGCAGTGCAGCGGATCACCACACGATGGGACTGTTGACCACAAATTGGAGTGACCTGTTTATGAATTCACTGCACATTGAGAACGCTGTCTACAAATTAGATATAATTGTGCTCTTTACTGCAAAATGCTTCTTTATTATTCCGTGACATGTTTCCTTTCCCCACAATGCACCCATTGCCCAGATGCTAAAGTTTGTAAAAGCCCTGAAACCAGGGAAGATTTGGGATGAAAATCAAGGAACTGCAGGTGCTGGTTTAGAATAAAAAAGACACAAATTGCTGGAGCAACTCAGCAGGTCAGGCAGCATCTGTGGAGGAAATGGACAGATGACTTATCCGCTTGGAAGCCTTCAGACTGGAGTAGTGGGAGAAGGTTGGAAAAGGGAAATGGGACAGGTGAGTGGTGGATGGATACAGGTGAGGGGGATGATGGGCAGATGGGTGGAGTAAGTGACAAAGGCTAGAGGTGAAAAGGTGATAAACCATTTCAGAGGTGTGAAATGTAAAGCTGGAGCAAGGTATCCAGGTGAAATGGGACAGGTATCCAGGTGTTTAGAGATACAGCGTGGAAACAGGTCCTTCGGCCCACCAAGTCGGCGCCGACTAGTGATCCCCGCACATTAACACCATCCTACAAACACTAGGGACAATGTTTACATTTACCAAGCCAATTAACCACGGACTTGTACGTCTATGAAGTGTAATGGGACAGGTGTCCAGGTGTAATGGGACAGGTTGGTATAAAAGGAAATGAGACTTGGAAATATCGATGAGCATACTGATGAAGGGAAACCCCATATTTCCCCACACTCCTGGTGTGCTCCTCCCTCAACACTCCGGTCACCCTACTCCGTTCCCCTCCTCTGTACACTCATCCCTGTCCCACATTCCCCTCTTTCCCAGATCCCTCCCTCTGGCTTTGCATGTCACATGACTTCTCCTTGTCTGACACTTGTCTCCTCTTCACCTCTAGCTTTTGTCACTACTCCCCTATCTGCTAATCAGCCCCCAACTGTATCTAGCATCGCTCACCAGGCTTTGTGCTGCTCCCATTTCTTTCCAGCTTTCTCCCAACTTCATTGGTCTGAAAGGTCCTGATGTGCAACTCCATCTGTCCATCCCTTTGCAGTCGGGCAGATGGTGCTTGACCCACTGAGTAGCTCCAGCACTGTTTCTGACCTAGTTATTCCATGGTTAAAACTATCCTAGGGAAATTGAGTTAAATAATCATGGCTCTTGAGTCTTATTACAAGTTACTAATCCTGCCCCTTCCATTCACCCCACTCTAATTCTTTAGAGTTGGTCTAAATCTATATTTGGTTTGGCGAGTATTTGCGTTGCTGCAATCTGTCCTTTTTGCTGTCACCTTCTGAATAATTTGTGTTTATTTTCATCCAGGATCTCCAAGGAGTGGACCTGTGCTGCTGGAAGTGTCTGCTGGGGTTAGACTGTCTCTTCCCACTCTGCCAAATGTGGGCATAACATAGAATAAATTCTTCCCCATTGCTGTTCTCCTGATGCACAAGTCACATTTAATTCAGTGTTTTTGTCAGTTAAAGTAGTGTCTTTTCTGTTGTGGTCGGGTTTCCTCTGATATTGTGAACTGCTGCAGGCCCTGTAACGTTCCTGCAACCTTATCCAGTCTATCTGGATTTGATCTTCATGGAGATGGTGTGAAGGTAAGGCCCCTATTTCAACCCCTCTTTTGGTTTCAGTGGGGATAAGTCTTTGAAAGATTATTTCCTCTTTATTTTTGGTGAAGGGTTTTATATTTCATGATGCTGGATCTTTAGCAATAAAAGCAGTGCTGGAGGAACTCGATGGATCAGGCAGCATCTGTAGGAAATGGACAGATGTACTTGGTCAGGAGCCTTCAGACTGGAGTGGGGGAAGAAAGCTAAAAAAGTAAGGCGGGGTGGGCAAAGCCTGGCAAGTGATGGGCAGAACAGGTGAGGGGGTGAATAATAGATGGGTGGAGTAAGTGAAGACTAGAGATGAAAAAGTGACAATGTGTTGGATAAGTAGAGGAGTGAAATGTAGTCCAGAGGGAGGTGTGTGGGTGTAATGGTCCAGGGGAGGGGAAAGAGGGATGAAAGACATGTTACACACAGATGGGAGATGAGCGTACTGAGGAAGGGAAACCTCCCTCTTTCCCTGCATCCCCACCCTGGTGTGCCCTCCTCTCCCACCACCCCAGTCACTCTGCTCCTTTCCCTTCCTCTGTACGCTCATCTCCCATCCCCAAGCCCCATACTTCCCTCCTTCCCCTTCCACCCCCACCCCTCCAGCTTCACATCTCCCATCCCCAAGTCCTATACTTCCCTCCTTCCCCTTCCACCCCCACCCCTCCAGCTTTACATTTCAACCCTCTTCTCCCCTTATCTGACCCTTTTTGTCTACTTTTCACATCCAGCCTTTGTCACCGACTGCTCCCCTCTCCCAATAACCTCCCTCTACTGCATCCACCGATCAGGTACAAGACTTTGACTCGCTCCCACCTCTTCTACTTCACCCAACCCCATCAGTCTGAAGGATCCAATCTCACTGTCGTCTGTCCATTCACCTTGCAGTCAGGTAGTTGGTGCCTGAACTGCTGAACGCCTCCAGCACTTTGTTTTTGGACATAGCCATGTTCCCTGGTTAAAGTAATTGTACTTGGCTCCTGTTTCAGGGAAAGTAGAGTTCAATATTTGTGGTGTATTAATTTGACTGTTTTGTACGTCTTTGACGTCAACTCTATCTAGATCTGGTCTTTATGGAGATGGCATTAAGGTAAGGCTCCTGTTTCAAACCCACTCTTGGGCTTCAGTGCTTTGGGAAGATTAGGCAGCACAGTGGTAGAGTTGCTGCCTCACAGCACGAGAGACCTGGGTTCAATCCTGACAACATGTGTTGTCTGCACAGTTTGTACGTTCTCACCATGACCACGTGGGTTTTCTCCAGGTGTTCTGGCTTCTTTCAACACGCCAAAGACATTCAGATTTGTGTGTTAATTGGTTTTAGTAAACTGTCCCTAGTGTGTAGATAGTGCTAGTGTATGGGGTGATCGCTGGAATGTGCGGACTCAGTGGGCCAGAGGGCCTGTTTCCACACTATCTCAAAACCAAATTAATGATTTTTTATTCAAGGTTCTTTCAATTTGGGGCGCTGGAATCTTGAACAAAAATAACAGTGCTGGAGGAACTTGGTAGGTCAGGCAGCATATGTGAAGCAAATGGATAGATGTATCCGGTTGGAATCCTTCGGACAGGAGTGGGGGAAAGCTGGGAAAGTGAGGTAGGGTGAGGCAAAGCCTAGCAAGTGACAGGTGGAGCAAGGTGAGGGGCTAATTGTGGAGTAAGTGACAAAGGCTAGGGATGAAAATGTGAGAATGTGTCAGAAGGAGAGGAGGCGTGAAATGTAAAGCTTGAGGGAGGTATACAGGTGTACCTTGAGGGAGGTATACAGGAGCAGTGATTGAGGTGTTGGGGAAGTGTGTATACCAGGGTGGGGGTGCAGGGTAAGAGGGACAGTATGCTCATCTCCCTCTCAGAGCCCCATATTTCCCTTTTACCCCCTTCACCCCCTGGGGGTCTGAGAGGGAGATGAGCATACTGTTCCTCTTACCCTGCACCCCCACCCTGGTGTACACACTTCCCCAACACCTCAGTCACTGCTCCTCCCCCTCTGTACACACATCTCTCATCCCTGAGTCCTGTATTTTCCTCCTTCCTCTTGCACCCATATCCATTCCTCTGGCTTTACATTTCAATGCTCTCATCTCCTTATCTGACAACCTTTGTCTCCTTTTCACCTCTAGCCTTTGTCACTTTACTTCATCCATCTGCCAACCACCCCCCCCCCTCACCTGTATCAATCTATCACTTGCCAGGCTTTGGCCTGCTCCCATCTCTCACCCCACTTTCTCCATCCTAGTCCAAATTCTTGATTAGTGCGGGTGTCAGGGGATATGGGGAGAAGGCAGGAGAATGGTGTTAGGAGGGAGAGATAAATCAGCCATGATTGAATGGTGGAGTAGACTCGATGGGCCGAATGGCCTAATTCTGCTCCTATGTCTTCTGGTTTTCTCTAACACTTTGTGCAAACAGCAATGAGTCAATAGAGGGCAATTATTGTCACCCAGACAACTACTGCCCCCAGGTGGACATTGTGATGTGTGCAACAAACATTGACCGGCCACTGGTGGGCGAAGGGTTAATGTGGTGATAGGATTGAAATGTGATGGGTAATTGCCAACACCTCTGTATAAAAGGAGTTGTGGGAGTGTCTGAGTGCAGTTGTCCTGGGCTGTTGTTGGGAGCAGTGTTCTGGCTAGAGACAGGGTGTCCCCCCTTGTGTCTGATGTGGATCTATGTCGCCAGGGCAGGAGGCAGGTGAGAAGATGTTGCTTTCTCCTGAAATGTGTTTACTTCTTTGATTAATTGTGGTGATATTTCCTTTCAATTGTGTCATTTGAAGTGTCCAGGGTTTTTAATGGTGATTTTTTTTCTGGTGCAACTAGAATTGTGCTGTTTCTGTGTTGTATCTCAAAACTAAAAGGATGTTACCACTAGTGGGAGAGTCTCAGACCAGAGGGCACAGTGTCAGAATCAATGGATGTATCTTTACTAAAGTGATGATAACCTGACCTTGATACAACTGAAATTGAATCTGGGTGATGTGAAATGTAGAAACAAGGAACTGCAGATGTTGGTTTATACAAAAGTGTAGTGACCACAGGGATTGGTCCTGAGAGTCGAACCCTCGGATTGGCCAGCTAGGTCGGGTGGTGGTTTTGGTGCCCAAAACCAGTCAGTGGGAAGAGAACTTCGAAGCAAACAGTTTGATTTAATGGTTGTCTGTAAATCCGTTTGTTATACTTTGTAATCGAATATTGCTGCTGCAATAAACTTCTTTAACAAAGAACAAGCTTCCAGACTCGCCATAAAAGTTAGACACATTGCTGGAGCAACTCAGCGGGTCAGGCAGAAGAACATGGATAGGTGACGTTTCACAGAGTGCTGGAATAACTCAGTGGGTCAGGCAACATCTGTGGAGAACATGAATATGTGATATTTCACAGAGTGCTGGAGTAACTCAGTGGGTCAGGCAACATCTGTGGAGAACATGAATAGGTGACGTTTCAGAGTGCTGGAGTAACTCTGGGTCAGGCAGCATCTGTGAAGAACATGAATAGGTGACGTTTCAGAGTGCTGGAGTAACTCAGTGGGTCAGGCAGCATCTGTGAAGAACATGTATTTGTAGACAACATTCCCAATGTGCAGTTAATTTAAAAAACAGGTTGCTCCAATTTGTGATTAACACTCCCACGGTGTGGTGATTCGCTGCACTGCAGGCACGTGCAATTGTGGTCAATACTCCCACCGTGTGGTAATCCGCTGCACTGCAGGCCTATTTAATATGTGGACAAAGTACTGGTTTGACTCAGATGGTCAGGCAGCATCTCTGGAGAACGTAGACAGCAGTGCCTTTTTGTCCACATGCTTACTGCGTTGCCTGCATTGCACCCTATACTGCACAGTGAGAGGAATTTATTTTGTCAGAGGGTGGTGAATCTGTGGAATTCATTGCTACAGAAGGCTGTGGAGACTGTCAATGGATATTTTTAAGACTGAGATAGGTTCTTGATTAGCAAGGGTATCAAAGGTTATGGGGTCTGAAGGAGGGTCTCGACCTGAAATGTCACCTGTTCCTTCTTACCAGAGGTACTGCTTGACCTGCTCAGTTACTCCAGCTCTGTTGAGAAGGACGTTGGAACATTTCAAACATTAAAATGGTATGTTAATTTGATTTTTCTGCATAACTTCAAGTCTATCTGGATTTGGTCTTTATGACTGCCATAGGAAGATAAGGCACCATTAGTTTAATGGGATAAATGTTTTAAATAAATGATGGCTTTTCCAAATTGTTTGGTGAAAGTTCTTGTAATGCAGGGTGCTGGAATTTTGAGCAAAAAAAGTACTCGGAGGGTCAGGCAGCATCTGTGGAGGAAATGGGCAGATGTATTTGATCAGAACCCTTCAGACTGGAGTAGGGGGAGAAAGCTGCAAAAGTGGGTGAGGTGGCGAAAAGTCTGGCAAATGAAGGGTGGATACAGGTGAGAGGATGGGTGATTGGTAGATGGGTGGAGTAAATGACAAAGGCTAGAGGTGACGAGCGGTGAGAATGTGTTAGAAGGAGGGGTGTGAACTGTAAAGCCAGAGGGATGTGTCAGTGTAATGGGGCAGGGATGTATGGGATTCTGATGTGAAATGAGCATACTGCGGGAGCCCCCTTCTTTCCCTGCACCCCCACCCTGGTGAGCTCCTTTCCTCTCTGTACGCTCATCTCCCATCCCCATGACCATACTTCCACCTTTCCCTTCCCATATCTCTCCCTCTGGCTTTGCATTTCAATGCCCTTCTGGTTATCTGACAACATTTGACTCTTTTCATCTCGAGCAGTTGTCACGTACTCCACCCATCTGTCAATCACCCCTCCTCTGTATCTACCTATCACTTGCCAGACTTTGCCTTGCTCCCACCTCTTCCAGCTTTCCACGCCGTACTCCACGTGTGTGAAGGGTCCAGACCTGAAATGACCTGTCCATTTATGTTCAGGTAGATGGCACCTGACTTGCTGAGTCCCTCCAGCACTTTGTTTTTAGACTTGGCCATTGGAGGCCGTCTCCCATCCCGTATTCTCCAGGTAATCTTTCCCAAGGATTTATCCAGATGAAACCTGAGGATTCTAAATGGGGTCTTACCTTTTTACCGTCTCCTTAAAGACCAAAGCCAGAGAGACATTGTTACACAGAAAAGTAAAACACGCCAGTAAGGATATGAAATCTCCTTACCTCCTTCACACCCTCGCAAACAGCAATACTTAAACTTGTTGGGAGCCCATTTATCATGGACCTAAGGAAATTGGTGACTTTTTGCAGACGTTCAAAGCTTTTGGTGCATTAAGCAGAAACATTTAGCATAATATGGGTCAGTGCCCGTAGCCAGGATCGAACCCGGGTCTCTGTCGCTAATATTACCAGCTGGTGGTGCCGTGATGGCAGGCTCGCGAATGGTCTGTCTGTCTTTGTCTTTTTGTTATTTTTTGATGTTTTAAAAGTATGTGTTAATGTTCTCTGGTTTGTTT
>NC_135991.1:17118763-17141584 GCF_053455715.1 Rhinoraja longicauda
AGTGTAGATATGGCATGTTGGTCGGTGTGGGCAGGTGGGACTAGTGTAGATGGGGCATGTTGGTCGGTGTGGGCGGGTGGGACTAGTGTAGATATGGCATGTTGGTCGGTGTGGGCAGGTGGGACTAGTGTAGATGGGGCATGTTGGTCGGTGTGGGCAGGTGGGACTAGTGTAGATGGGGCATGTTGGTCGGTGTGGGCGGGTGGGACTAGTGTAGATGGGGCATGTTGGTCGGAGTGGGAAGGTGGGACTAGTGTAGATGGGGTACCTTGGTCGGTGTGGGCAGGTGTGACTAGTGTAGATGGGGCATGTTGGTCGGTGTAGGCAGGTGGGACTAGTGTAGATGGGGCATGTTGGTCGGTGTGGGCAGGTGGGACTAGTGTAGATGGGGCTTGTTGGTCGGTGTGGGACTAGTGTAGATGAGGTATGTTGGTCGTTGTGGGACTAGTGTAGATGGGGCATGTTGGTCGGTGTGGGCAGGTGGGACTAGTGTAGATGGGGCATGTTGGTCGGTGTGGGCGGGTGGGACTAGTGTAGATGGGGTATGTTGGCCGATGTGAGCAGGTGGGACTAGTGTAGATGGGGCATGTTGGTCGGTGTGGGCAGGTGGGACTAGTGTAGATTGGGCACGTTGGTCGGTGTGGGCAGGTGGGACTAGTGTAGATGGGGCATGTTGGTCGGTGTGGGCGGGTGGGACTAGTGTAGATGGGGCATGTTGGTCGGTGTGGGGCTAGTGTAGATGGGGCATGTTGGTCGGTGTGGGCAGGTGGGACTAGTGTAGATGGGGCATGTTGGTCGGTGTGGGCAGGTGGGACTAGTGTAGATGGGGCATGTTGGTCGGTGTGGGCGGGTGGGACTAGTGTAGATGGGGCATGTTGGTCGGTGTGGGCGGGTGGGACTAGTGTAGATGGGGCATGTTGGTCGGTGTGGGGCTAGTGTAGATGGGGCATGTTGGTCGGTGTGGGCAGGTGGGACTAGTGTAGATGGGGCATGTTGGTCGGTGTGGGCAGGTGGGACTAGTGTAGATGGGGCATGTTGGTCGGTGTGGGACTAGTGTAGATGGGGCATGTTGGTCGGTGTGGGACTAGTGTAGATGGGGCATGTTGGTTAGTGTGGGCGGGTGGGACTAGTGTAGATGGGGCATGTTGGTCGGTGTGGGCGGGTGGGACTAGTGTAGATGGGGCATGTTGGTCTGTGTGGGCAGGTGGGACTAGTGTAGATGGGGCATGTTGGTCTGTGTGGGCAGGTGGGACTAGTGTAGATGGGGCATGTTGGTCGGTGTGGGCGGGTTGGACTAGTGTAGATGGGGCATGTTGGTCTGTGTGGGCGGGTTGGACTAGTGTAGATGGGGCATGTTGGTCGGTGTGGGCCGGTGGGACTAGTGTAGATTGGGCATGTTGGTCGGTGTGGGACTAGTATAGATGTGGCATGTTGGTCGGTGTGGGAAGGTGGGACTAGTGTAGATGGGGCATGTTGGTCGGTGTGGGCGGGTGGGACTAGTGTAGATGGGGCATGTTGGTCGGTGTGGGCAGGTGGGACTAGTGTAGATCGTATCATATCATATATATCATATATATACAGCCGGAAACAGGCCTATTCGGCCCACCAAGTCCGTGCCGCCCAGCGATCCCCGCACATTAACACTATCCTACACCCACTAGGGACAATTTTTACATTTACCCAGCCAATTAACCTACATACCTGTACGTCTTTGGAGTGTGGGAGGAAAGCAAAGATCTCGGAGAAAACCCACGCAGGTCACGGGGAGAACGTACAAACTCCTTACAGAACAGCACCCGTAGTCAGGATCGAACCTGAGTCTCCGGCGTTGCATTCGCTGTAAAGCAGCAACTCTACCGCTGCGCCACCGTGCTGCCCTTAGTGTAGATATGGCATGTTGGTCGGTGTGGGCAGGTGGGACTAGTGTAGACGGGGCATGTTGGTCGGTGTGGGCAGGTGGGACTAGTGTAGATGGGGCATGTTGGTCGGTGTGGGCAGGTGGGACTAGTGTAGACGGGGCATGTTGGTCGGTGTGGGCAGGTGGGACAAGTGTAGATGGGGCATGTTGGTCGGTGTGGGCAGGTGGGACTAGTGTAGACGAGGCATGTTGGCCGGTGTGGGCAGGTGGGACTAGTGTAGATGGGGCATGTTAGTCGGTGTGGGCAGGTGGGACTAGTGTAGATGGGGCATGTTGGTCGGTGTGGGACTAGTGTAGATGGGGCATGTTGGTCGGTGTGGGCAGGTGGGACTAGTGTAGATGGGGCATGTTGGTCGGTGTGGGCAGGTGGGACTAGTGTAGATGGGGCATGTTGGTCGTTGTGGGACTAGTGTAGATGGGGCATGTTGGTTAGTGTGGGCAGGTGGGACTAGTGTAGATGGGGCACGTTGGTCGGTGTGGGCGGGTGGGACTAGTGTAGATGGGGCATGTTGGTCGGAGTGGGCAGGTGGGACTAGTGTAGATGGTGCATGTTGGTCGGAGTGGGAAGGTGGGACTAGTGTAGATGGGGTACCTTGGTCGGTGTGGGCAGGTGTGACTAGTGTAGATGGGGCATGTTGGTCGGTGTAGGCAGGTGGGACTAGTGTAGATGGGGCATGTTGGTCGGTGTGGGCAGGTGGGACTAGTGTCGATGGGGCATGTTGGTCGGTGTGGGACTAGTATAGATGTGGCATGTTGGTCGGTGTGGGAAGGTGGGACTAGTGTAGATCGTATCATATCATATATATCATATATATACAGCCGGAAACAGGCCTATTCGGCCCACCAAGTCCGTGCCGCCCAGCGATCCCCGCACATTAACACTATCCTACACCCACTAGGGACAATTTTTACATTTACCCAGCCAATTAACCTACATACCTGTACGTCTTTGGAGTGTGGGAGGAAACCGAAGATCTCGGAGAAAACCCACGCAGGTCACGGGGAGAACGTACAAACTCCTTACAGTGCAGCACCCGTAGTCAGGATCGAACCTGAGTCTCCGGCGTTGCATTCGCTGTAAAGCAGCAACTCTACCGCTGCGCCACCGTGCTGCCCTTAGTGTAGATATGGCATGTTGGTCGGTGTGGGCAGGTGGGACTAGTGTAGATGGGGCATGTTGGTCGGTGTGGGCGGGTGGGACTAGTGTAGATGGGGCATGTTGGTCTGTTTGGGCTGGTGGGACTAGTGTAGATGGGTCATGTTGGTCGGTGTGGGCAGGTGGGACTAGTGTAGATGGGGCATGTTGGTCGGTGTGGGCAGGTGGGACTAGTGTAGACGGGGCATGTTGGTCGGTGTGGGCAGGTGGGACTAGTGTAGATGGGGCATGTTGGTCGGTGTGGGCAGGTGGGACTAGTGTAGACGGGGCATGTTGGTCGGTGTGGGCAGGTGGGACTAGTGTAGATGGGGCATGTTGGTCGGTGTGGGCAGGTGGGACTAGTGTAGATGGGGCATGTTGGTCGGTGTGGGCAGGTGGGACTAGTGTAGACGAGGCATGTTGGCCGGTGTGGGCAGGTGGGACTAGTGTAGATGGGGCATGTTAGTCGGTGTGGGCAGGTGGGACTAGTGTAGATGGGGCATGTTGGTCGGTGTGGGCGGGTGGGACTAGTGTAGATGGGGCATGTTGGTCGGAGTGGGACTAGTGTAGATGGGGCATGTTGGTCGGTGCGGGCAGGTGGGACTAGTGTAGATTGGGCATGTTGGGCGGTGTGGGACTAGTGTAGATGGGGCATGTTGGTCGGTGTGGGCAGGTGGGACTAGTGTAGATGGGGCATGTTGGTCGGTGTGGGCAGGTGGGACTAGTGTAGATGGGGCATGTTGGTCGTTGTGGGACTAGTGTAGATGGGGCATGTTGGTTAGTGTGGGCAGGTGGGACTAGTGTAGATGGGGCACGTTGGTCGGTGTGGGCGGGTGGGACTAGTGTAGATGGGGCATGTTGGTCGGAGTGGGCAGGTGGGACTAGTGTAGATGGGGCATGTTGGTCGGAGTGGGAAGGTGGGACTAGTGTAGATGGGGTACCTTGGTCGGTGTGGGCAGGTGTGACTAGTGTAGATGGGGCATGTTGGTCGGTGTGGGCAGGTGGGACTAGTGTAGATGGGGCATGTTGGTCGGTGTGGGCAGGTGGGACTAGTGTCGATGGGGCATGTTGGTCGGTGTGGGCAGGTGGGACTAGTGTAGATGGGGCTTGTTGGTCGGTGTGGGACTAGTGTAGATGAGGTATGTTGGTCGTTGTGGGACTAGTGTAGATGGGGCATGTTGGTCGGTGTGGGCGGGTGGGACTAGTGTAGACGGGGCATGTTGGTCGGTGTGGGCGGGTGGGACTAGTGTAGATGGGGCATGTTGGTCGGTGTGGGAAGGTGGGACTAGTGTAGATCGTATCATATCATATATATCATATATATACAGCCGGAAACAGGCCTATTCGGCCCACCAAGTCCGTGCCGCCCAGCGATCCCCGCACATTAACACTATCCTACACCCACTAGGGACAATTTTTACATTTACCCAGCCAATTAACCTACATACCTGTACGTCTTTGGAGTGTGGGAGGAAACCGAAGATCTCGGAGAAAACCCACGCAGGTCACGGGGAGAACGTACAAACTCCTTACAGTGCAGCACCCGTAGTCAGGATCGAACCTGAGTCTCCGGCGTTGCATTCGCTGTAAAGCAGCAACTCTACCGCTGCGCCACCGTGCCGCCCTTAGTGTAGATATGGCATGTTGGTCGGTGTGGGCAGGTGGGACTAGTGTAGACGGGGCATGTTGGTCGGTGTGGGCAGGTGGGACTAGTGTAGACGGGGCATGTTGGTCGGTGTGGGCAGGTGGGACTAGTGTAGATGGGGCATGTTGGTCGGTGTGGGCAGGTGGGACTAGTGTAGATGGGGCATGTTGGTCGGTGTGGGCAGGTGGGACTAGTGTAGATGGGGCATGTTGGTCGGTGTGGGCAGGTGGGACTAGTGTAGATGGGGCATGTTGGTCGGTGTGGGCAGGTGGGACTAGTGTAGATGGGGCATGTTGGTCGGTGTGGGCAGGTGGGACTAGTGTAGATGGGGCATGTTGGTCGGTGTGGGCAGGTGGGACTAGTGTAGATGGGGCATGTTGGTCGGTGTGGGCAGGTGGGACTAGTGTAGATGGGGCATGTTGGTCGGTGTGGGCAGGTGGGACTAGTGTAGATGGGGCATGTTGGTCGGTGTGGGCAGGTGGGACTAGTCTAGATGGGGCATGTTGGTCGTTGTGGGCGGGTTGGGCTAGTGTAGATGGGGCATGTTGGTCGGTGTGGGCGGGTTGGGCTAGTGTAGATGGGGCATGTTGGTCGGTGTGGGCGGGTTGGGCTAGTGTAGATGGGGCATGTTGGTCGGTGTGGGCCGGTGGGACTAGTGTAGATTGGGCATGTTGGTCGGTGTGGGACTAGTATAGATGTGGCATGTTGGTCGTGTGGGCGGGTGGGACTAGTGTAGATGGGGCTTGTTGGTCGGTGTGGGCGGGTGGGACTAGTGTAGATGTGGCATGTTGGTCGGTGTGGGCGGGTGGGACTAGTGTAGATGGGACATGTTGGTCGGTGTGGGCGGGTGGGACTAGTGTAGATGTGGCATGTTGGTCGGTGTGGGCATGTGGGGCTAGTGTAGATGGGGCATGTTGGTCGGTGTGGGACTAGTATAGATGTGGCATGTTGGATCGGTGTGGGCGGGTGGGACTAGTGTAGATGGGGCATGTTGGTCGGTGTGGGCGGGTGGGACTAGTGTCGATGGGGCATGTTGGTCGGTGTGGGCGGGTGGGACTAGTGTAGATGGGACATGTTGGTCGGTGTGGGCAGGTGGGACTAGTGTAGATGGGGCATGTTGGGCGTTGTGTGCAGCTGGGACTAGTGTAGATGGGGCATGTTGGTCGGTGTGGGCAGGTGGGACTAGTGTAGATGGGGCATGTTGGTCGGTGTGGGCAGGTGGGACTAGTGTAGATGGGGCATGTTGGTCGGTGTGGGCAGGTGGGACTAGTGTAGATGGGGCATGTTGGTCGTTGTGGGACTAGTGTAGATGGGGCATGTTGGTCGGAGTGGGCAGGTGGGACTAGTGTAGATGGGGCATGTTGGTCGGAGTGGGAAGGTGGGACTAGTGTAGATGGGGTACCTTGGTCGGTGTGGGCAGGTGTGACTAGTGTAGATGGGGCATGTTGGTCGGTGTGGGCAGGTGGGACTAGTGTCGATGGGGCATGTTGGTCGGTGTGGGCGGGTGGGACTAGTGTAGATGGGGCATGTTGGTCGGTGTGGGCGGGTGGGACTAGTGTAGATGGGGCATGTTGGTCGGTGTGGGCGGGTGGGACTAGTGTAGACGGGGCATGTTGGTCGGTGTGGGCGGGTGGGACTAGTGTAGACGGGGCATGTTGGTCGGTGTGGGCGGGTGGGACTAGTGTAGACGGGGCATGTTGGTCGGTGTGGGCGGGTGGGACTAGTGTAGATGGGGCATGTTGGTCGGTGTGGGAAGGTGGGACTAGTGTAGATCGTATCATATCATATATATCATATATATACAGCCGGAAACAGGCCTATTCGGCCCACCAAGTCCGTGCCGCCCAGCGATCCCCGCACATTAACACTATCCTACACCCACTAGGGACAATTTTTACATTTACCCAGCCAATTAACCTACATACCTGTACGTCTTTGGAGTGTGGGAGGAAACCGAAGATCTCGGAGAAAACCCACGCAGGTCACGGGGAGAACGTACAAACTCCTTACAGTGCAGCACCCGTAGTCAGGATCGAACCTGAGTCTCCGGCGTTGCATTCGCTGTAAAGCAGCAACTCTACCGCTGCGCCACCGTGCCGCCCTTAGTGTAGATATGGCATGTTGGTCGGTGTGGGCAGGTGGGACTAGTGTAGACGGGGCATGTTGGTCGGTGTGGGCAGGTGGGACTAGTGTAGACGGGGCATGTTGGTCGGTGTGGGCAGGTGGGACTAGTGTAGATGGGGCATGTTGGTCGGTGTGGGCAGGTGGGACTAGTGTAGATGGGGCATGTTGGTCGGTGTGGGCAGGTGGGACTAGTGTAGATGGGGCATGTTGGTCGGTGTGGGCAGGTGGGACTAGTGTAGATGGGGCATGTTGGTCGGTGTGGGCAGGTGGGACTAGTGTAGATGGGGCATGTTGGTCGGTGTGGGCAGGTGGGACTAGTGTAGACGGGGCATGATGGTCGGTGTGGGCAGGTGGGACTAGTGTAGATGGGGCATGTTGGTCGGTGTGGGCAGGTGGGACTAGTGTAGATGGGGCATGTTGGTCGGTGTGGGCAGGTGGGACTAGTGTAGATGGGGCATGTTGGTCGGTGTGGGCAGGTGGGACTAGTGTAGATGGGGCATGTTGGTCGGTGTGGGCAGGTGGGACTAGTGTAGATGGGGCATGTTGGTCGGTGTGGGCAGGTGGGACTAGTGTAGATGGGGCATGTTGGTCGGTGTGGGCAGGTGGGACTAGTGTAGACGGGGCATGTTGGCTGGTGTGGGACTAGTGTAGATGGGGCATGTTGGTCGGTGTGGGACTAGTGTAGATGGGGCATGTTGGCTGGTGTGGGACTAGTGTAGATGGGGCATGTTGGTCGGTGTGGGACTAGTGTAGATGGGGCATGTTGGTCGGTGTGGGCAGGTGGGACTAGTGTCGATGGGGCATGTTGGTCGGTGTGGGCGGGTGGGACTAGTGTAGATGGGACATGTTGGTCGGTGTGGGCGGGTGGGACTAGTGTAGATGTGGCATGTTGGTCGGTGTGGGCATGTGGGGCTAGTGTAGATGGGGCATGTTGGTCGGTGTGGGCCGGTGGGACTAGTGTAGATTGGGCATGTTGGTCGGTGTGGGACTAGTATAGATGTGGCATGTTGGATCGGTGTGGGCGGGTGGGACTAGTGGAGATGGGGCATGTTGGTCGGTGTGGGCAGGTGGGACTAGTGTAGATGGGGCATGTTGGGCGTTGTGGGCAGGTGGGACTAATGTAGATGGGGCATGTTGGTCGGTGTGGGCAGGTGGGACTAGTGTAGATGGGGCATGTTGGTCGGTGTGGGCAGGTGGGACTAGTGTAGATGGGGCATGTTGGTCGGTGTGGGCAGGTGGGACTAGTGTAGATGGGGCATGTTGGTCGGTGTGGGCAGGTGGGACTAATGTGGATGGGGCATGTTGGTCGGTGTGGGCCGGTGGGACTAGTGTAGATGGGGCATGTTGGTCGGTGTGGGCAGGTGGGACCAGTGTAGATGGGGCATGTTGGTCGGTGTGGGCAGGTGGGACTAGTGTAGATGGGGCATGTTGGTCGGTGTGGGCAGGTGGGACTAGTGTAGATGGGGCATGTTGGTCGGTGTGGGCAGGTGGGAATAGTGTAGATGGGGCATGTTGGTCGGTGTGGGCAGGTGGGACTAGTGTAGATCGTATCATATCATATATATCATATATATACAGCCGGAAACAGGCCTATTCGGCCCACCAAGTCCGTGCCGCCCAGCGATCCCCGCACATTAACACTATCCTACACCCACTAGGGACAATTTTTACATTTACCCAGCCAATTAACCTACATACCTGTACGTCTTTGGAGTGTGGGAGGAAACCGAAGATCTCGGAGAAAACCCACGCAGGTCACGGGGAGAACGTACAAACTCCTTACAGTGCAGCACCCGTAGTCAGGATCGAACCTGAGTCTCCGGCGTTGCATTCGCTGTAAAGCAGCAACTCTACCGCTGCGCCACCGTGCTGCCCTTAGTGTAGATATGGCATGTTGGTCGGTGTGGGCAGGTGGGATTAGTGTAGATGGGGCATGTTGGTCGGTGTGGGCAGGTGGGACTAGTGTAGATGGGGCATGTTGGTCGGTGTGGGCAGGTGGGACTAGTGTAGATGGGGCATGTTGGTCGGTGTGGGCAGGTGGGACTAGTGTAGATGGGGCATGTTGGTCGGTGTGGGCAGGTGGGATTAGTGTAGATGGGGCATGTTGGTCGGTGTGGGCAGGTGGGACTAGTGTAGATGGGGCATGTTGGTCGGTGTGGGCGGGTGGGACTAGTGTAGATGGGGCATGTTGGTCTGTTTGGGCTGGTGGGACTAGTGTAGATGGGTCATGTTGGTCGGTGTGGGCGGGTGGGACTAGTGTAGATGGGTCATGTTGGTCGGTGTGGGCAGGTGGGACTAGTGTAGATGGGGCATGTTGGTCGGTGTGGGCAGGTGGGACTAGTGTAGATGGGGCATGTTGGTCGGTGTGGGCAGGTGGGACTAGTGTAGATGGGGCATGTTGGCCGGTGTGGGACTAGTGTAGATGGGACATGTTGGTCGGTGTGGGCAGGTGGGACTAGTGTAGATGGGGCATGTTGGTCGGTGTGGGCAGGTGGGACTAGTGTAGATGGGACATGTTGGTCGGTGTGGGCAGGTGGGACTAGTGTAGATGGGGCATGTTGGTCGGTGTGGGCAGGTGGGACTAGTGTAGATGGGGCATGTTGGTCGGTGTGGGCAGGTGGGACTAGTGTAGATGGGACATGTTGGTCGGTGTGGGCGGGTGGGACTAGTGTAGATGGGGCATGTTGGTCGGTGTGGGCGGGTGGGACGTGTAGATTGGGCATGTTGGTCGGTGTGGGCAGGTGGGACTAGTGTAGATGTGGCATGTTGGTCGGTGTGGGCATGTGGGGCTAGTGTAGATGGGGCATGTTGGTCGGTGTGGGCGGGTGGGACTAGTGTAGATGGGGCATGTTGGTCGGTGTGGGCAGGTGGGACTAGTGTAGATGGGGCATGTTGGTCGGTGTGGGCAGGTGGGACTAGTGTAGATGGGGCATGTTGGTCGGTGTGGGCAGGTGGGACTAGTGTAGATGGGACATGTTGGTCGGTGTGGGCGGGTGGGACTAGTGTAGATGGGGCATGTTGGTCGGTGTGGGCGGGTGGGACGTGTAGATTGGGCATGTTGGTCGGTGTGGGCAGGTGGGACTAGTGTAGATGTGGCATGTTGGTCGGTGTGGGCATGTGGGGCTAGTGTAGATGGGGCATGTTGGTCGGTGTGGGCGGGTGGGACTAGTGTAGATGGGGCATGTTGGTCGGTGTGGGCAGGTGGGACTAGTGTAGATGGGGCATGTTGGTCGGTGTGGGCAGGTGGGACTAGTGTAGATGGGGCATGTTGGCCGGTGTGGGCGAGTGGGACTAGTGTAGATGGGGCATTTTGGCCGGTGTGGGCCGGTGGGACTAGTGTAGATGGGGCATGTTGGCCGGTGTGGGCGGGTGGGACTAGTGTAGACGGGACATGTTGGTCGGTGTGGGCAGGTGGGACTAGTGTAGATGGGGCCTGTTGGCCGGTGTGTGCAGATGGGACTAGTGTAGATGGGGCATGTTGGGCGTTGTGGGCAGGTGGGACTAGTGTAGATGGGGCCTGTTGGTCGGTGTGGGCGGGTGGGACTAGTGTAGATGGGGCATGTTGGTCGGTGTGGGCGGGTGGGACTAGTGTAGATGGGGCATGTTGGTCGGTGTGGGCAGGTGGGACTAGTGTAGATGGGGCCTGTTGGCCGGTGTGGGCAGATGGGACTAGTGTAGAAGGGGCCTGTTGGCCGGTGTGGGCAGGTGAGACTAGTGTAGATGTGGCATGTTGGTCGGTGTGGGCAGGTGGGACTAGTGTAGATGGGGCCTGTTGGGCGTTGTGGGCAGATGGGACTAGTGTAGATGGGGCATGTTGGGCGTTGTGGGCAGGTGGGACTAGTGTAGATGGGGTATGTTGGCCGGTGTGAGCAGGTGGGACTAGTGTAGATGGGGCATGTTGGTCGGTGTGGGCAGGTGGGACTAGTGTAGATGGGGTATGTTGGCCGGTGTGAGCAGGTGGGACTAGTGTAGATGGGGCATGTTGGTCGGTGTGGGCAGGTGGGACTAGTGTAGATGGGGCCTGTTGGGCGTTGTGGGCAGATGGGACTAGTGTAGATGGGGCATGTTGGCCGGTGTGGGCAGATGGGACTAGTGTAGATGGGGCACGTTGGTCGGTGTGGGCAGGTGGGACTAGTGTAGATGGGGCATGTTGGCCGGTGTGGGCCGGTGGGACTAGTGTAGATGGGGCATGTTGGCCGGTGTGGGCAGGTGGGACTAGTGTAGATGGGACATGTTGGTCGGTGTGGGCAGGTGGGACTAGTGTAGATGGGACATGTTGGTCGGTGTGGGCAGGTGGGACTAGTGTAGATGGGGCATGTTGGTCGGTGTGGGCAGGTGGGACTAGTGTAGATGGGGCATGTTGGCCGGTGTGGGACTAGTGTAGATGGGACATGTTGGTCGGTGTGGGCAGGTGGGACTAGTGTAGATGGGGCATGTTGGTCTGTTTGGGCTGGTGGGACTAGTGTAGATGGGTCATGTTGGTCGGTGTGGGCGGGTGGGACTAGTGTAGATGGGGCATGTTGGCCGGTGTGGGCGAGTGGGACTAGTGTAGATGGGGCATTTTGGCCGGTGTGGGCCGGTGGGACTAGTGTAGATGGGGCATGTTGGCCGGTGTGGGCAGGTGGGACTAGTGTAGATGGGGCATGTTGGTCGGTGTGGGCAGGTGGGACTAGTGTAGATGGGGCATGTTGGCCGGTGTGGGACTAGTGTAGATGGGACATGTTGGTCGGTGTGGGCAGGTGGGACTAGTGTAGATGGGGCATGTTGGTCGGTGTGGGCAGGTGGGACTAGTGTAGATGGGACATGTTGGTCGGTGTGGGCAGGTGGGACTAGTGTAGATGGGGCATGTTGGTCGGTGTGGGCAGGTGGGACTAGTGTAGATGGGGCATGTTGGTCGGTGTGGGCAGGTGGGACTAGTGTAGATGGGACATGTTGGTCGGTGTGGGCGGGTGGGACTAGTGTAGATGGGGCATGTTGGTCGGTGTGGGCGGGTGGGACGTGTAGATTGGGCATGTTGGTCGGTGTGGGCAGGTGGGACTAGTGTAGATGTGGCATGTTGGTCGGTGTGGGCATGTGGGGCTAGTGTAGATGGGGCATGTTGGTCGGTGTGGGCGGGTGGGACTAGTGTAGATGGGGCATGTTGGTCGGTGTGGGCAGGTGGGACTAGTGTAGATGGGGCATGTTGGTCGGTGTGGGCAGGTGGGACTAGTGTAGATGGGGCATGTTGGTCGGTGTGGGCAGGTGGGACTAGTGTAGATGGGACATGTTGGTCGGTGTGGGCGGGTGGGACTAGTGTAGATGGGGCATGTTGGTCGGTGTGGGCGGGTGGGACGTGTAGATTGGGCATGTTGGTCGGTGTGGGCAGGTGGGACTAGTGTAGATGTGGCATGTTGGTCGGTGTGGGCATGTGGGGCTAGTGTAGATGGGGCATGTTGGTCGGTGTGGGCGGGTGGGACTAGTGTAGATGGGGCATGTTGGTCGGTGTGGGCAGGTGGGACTAGTGTAGATGGGGCATGTTGGTCGGTGTGGGCTGGTGGGACTAGTGTAGATGGGGCATGTTGGTCGGTGTGGGCAGGTGGGACTAGTGTAGATGGGGCATGTTGGCCGGTGTGGGCGAGTGGGACTAGTGTAGATGGGGCATTTTGGCCGGTGTGGGCGGGTGGGACTAGTGTAGATGGGGCATGTTGGCCGGTGTGGGCGGGTGGGACTAGTGTAGACGGGACATGTTGGTCGGTGTGGGCAGGTGGGACTAGTGTAGATGGGGCATGTTGGTCGGTGTGGGCAGGTGGGACTAGTGTAGATGGGGTATGTTGGCCGGTGTGAGCAGGTGGGACTAGTGTAGATGGGGCACGTTGGTCGGTGTGGGCAGGTGGGACTAGTGTAGATGGGGCATGTTGGTCGGTGTGGGCGGGTGGGACTAGTGTAGATGGGGCATGTTGGGCGATGGGGGCAGATGGGTCTAGTGTAGATGGGGCATGTTGGTCGGTGTGGGCGAGTGGGACTAGTGTAGATGGGGCATGTTGGTCGGTGTGGGCGGGTGGGACTTGTGTAGATGGGGCATGTTGGTCGGTGTGGGCGGGTGGGACGTGTAGATTGGGCATGTTGGTCGGTGTGGGCAGGTGGGACTAGTGTAGATGTGGCATGTTGGTCGGTGTGAGCAGGTGGGACTAGTGTAGATGGGGCCTGTTGGGCGTTGTGGGCAGATGGGACTGGTGTAGATGGGGCATGTTGGTCGGTGTGGGCAGGTGAGACTAGTGTAGATGGGGCATGTTGGTCGGTGTGGGCAGGTGGGACTAGTGTAGATGGGGCATGTTGGTCGGTGTGGGCAGGTGAGACTAGTGTAGATGGGGCATGTTGGTCGGTGTGGGCGGGTGGGACTAGTGTAGATGGGGCATGTTGGTCGGTGTGGGCAGGTGGGACTAGTGTAGATGGGGCATGTTGGTCGGTGTGGGACTAGTGTAGATGGGGCATGTTGGTCTGTGTGGGCGGGTTGGACTAGTGTAGATTGGGCATGTTGGTCGGTGTGGGACTAGTATAGATGTGGCATGTTGGTCGGTGTGGGAAGGTGGGACTAGTGTAGATCGTATCATATCATATATATCATATATATACAGCCGGAAACAGGCCTATTCGGCCCACCAAGTCCGTGCCGCCCAGCGATCCCCGCACATTAACACTATCCAACACCCACTAGGGACAATTTTTACATTTACCCAGCCAATTAACCTACATACCTGCACGTCTTTGGAGTGTGGGAGGAAACCGAAGATCTCGGAGAAAACCCACGCAGGTCACGGGGAGAACGTACAAACTCCTTACAGTGCAGCACCCGTAGTCAGGATCGAACCTGAGTCTCCGGCGTTGCATTCGCTGTAAAGCAGCAACTCTACCGCTGCGCTACCGTGCCGCCCTTAGTGTAGATATGGCATGTTGGTCGGTGTGGGCAGGTGGGACTAGTGTAGATGGGGCATGTTGGTCGGTGTGGGCAGGTGGGACTAGTGTAGATGGGGCATGTTGGTCGGTGTGGGCAGGTGGGACTAGTGTCGACGGGGCATGTTGGTCGGTGTGGGCAGGTGGGACTAGTGTAGATGGGGCATGTTGGTCGGTGTGGGCAGGTGGGACTAGTGTAGATGGGGCATGTTGGTCGGTGTGGGCAGGTGGGACTAGTGTAGATGGGGCATGTTGGTCGGTGTGGGCAGGTGGGACTAGTGTAGATGGGGCATGTTGGTCGGTGTGGGCAGGTGGGACTAGTGTAGATGGGGCATGTTGGTCGGTGTGGGCAGGTGGGACTAGTGTAGATGGGGCATGTTGGTCGGTGTGGGCAGGTGGGACTAGTGTAGATGGGGCATGTTGGTCGGTGTGGGCGGGTGGGACTAGTGTAGATTGGGCACGTTGGTCGGTGTGGGCGGGTGGGACTAGTGTAGACGGGGCATGTTGGTCGGTGTGGGCAGGTGGGACTAGTGTAGATGGGGCATGTTGGTCGGTGTGGGCAGGTGGGACTAGTGTAGATGGAGCATGTTGGCTGGTGTGGGACTAGTGTAGATGGGGCATGTTGGTCGGTGTGGGACTAGTGTAGATGGGGCATGTTGGTCGGTGTGGGCAGGTGTGACTAGTGTAGATGGGGCATGTTGGTCGGTGTGGGCAGGTGTGACTAGTGTAGATGGGGCATGTTGGTCGGTGTGGGCAGGTGGGACTAGTGTAGATGGGGCATGTTGGTCGGTGTGGGCAGGTGGGACTAGTGTAGATGGGGCATGTTGGTCGGTGTGGGCGGGTGGGACTAGTGTAGATGGGGTATGTTGGTCGGTGTGGGCAGGTGGGACTAGTGTAGATGGGGCATGTTGGTCGGTGTGGGCAGGTGGGACTAGTGTAGATGGGGCATGTTGGTCGGTGTGGGCAGGTGGGACTAGTGTAGATGGGGCATGTTGGTCGGTGTGGGCAGGTGGGACTAGTGTAGATGGGGCATGTTGGTCGGTGTGGGCAGGTGGGACTAGTGTAGATGGGGCATGTTGGTCGGTGTGGGCGGGTTGGGCTAGTGTAGATGGGGCATGTTGGTCGGTGTGGGCGGGTTGGGCTAGTGTAGATGGGGCATGTTGGTCGGTGTGGGCCGGTAGGACTAGTGTAGATTGGGCATGTTGGTCGGTGTGGGACTAGTATAGATGTGGCATGTTGGTCGGTGTGGGCGGGTGGGACTAGTGTAGATGGGGCTTGTTGGTCGGTGTGGGCAGGTGGGACTAGTGTCGATGGGGCATGTTGGTCGGTGTGGGCGGGTGGGACTAGTGTAGATGGGACATGTTGGTCGGTGTGGGCGGGTGGGACTAGTGTAGATGTGGCATGTTGGTCGGTGTGGGCATGTGGGGCTAGTGTAGATGGGGCATGTTGGTCGGTGTGGGCCGGTGGGACTAGTGTAGATTGGGCATGTTGGTCGGTGTGGGACTAGTATAGATGTGGCATGTTGGTCGGTGTGGGCGGGTGGGACTAGTGTAGATGGGGCTTGTTGGTCGGTGTGGGCAGGTGGGACTAGTGTCGATGGGGCATGTTGGTCGGTGTGGGCGGGTGGGACTAGTGTAGATGGGACATGTTGGTCGGTGTGGGCAGCTGGGACTAGTGTAGATGGGGCATGTTGGGCGTTGTGGGCAGGTGGGACTAATGTAGATGGGGCATGTTGGTCGGTGTGGGCAGGTGGGACTAATGTAGATGGGGCATGTTGGTCGGTGTGGGCCGGTGGGACTAGTGTAGATGGGGCATGTTGGTCGGTGTGGGACTAGTGTAGACGGGGCATGTTGGTCGGTGTGGGCAGGTGGGACTAGTGTAGATGGGGCATGTTGGTCGGTGTGGGCAGGTGGGACTAGTGTAGATGGGGCATGTTGGTCGGTGTGGGCGGGTGGGACTAGTGTAGATGGGGCATGTTGGTCGGTGTGGGCAGATGGGACTAGTGTAGATGGGGCATGTTGGCCGGTGTGGGCAGATGGGACTAGTGTAGATGGGGCACGTTGGTCGGTGTGGGCAGGTGGGACTAGTGTAGATGGGGCATGTTGGCCGGTGTGGGCGAGTGGGACTAGTGTAGATGGGGCATTTTGGCCGGTGTGGGCCGGTGGGACTAGTGTAGATGGGGCATGTTGGCCGGTGTGGGCAGGTGGGACTAGTGTAGATGGGGCATGTTGGTCGGTGTGGGCAGGTGGGACTAGTGTAGATGGGACATGTTGGTCGGTGTGGGCAGGTGGGACTAGTGTAGATGGGGCATGTTGGTCGGTGTGGGCAGGTGGGACTAGTGTAGATGGGGCATGTTGGCCGGTGTGGGACTAGTGTAGATGGGACATGTTGGTCGGTGTGGGCAGGTGGGACTAGTGTAGATGGGGCATGTTGGTCGGTGTGGGCAGGTGGGACTAGTGTAGATGGGACATGTTGGTCGGTGTGGGCAGGTGGGACTAGTGTAGATGGGGCATGTTGGTCGGTGTGGGCAGGTGGGACTAGTGTAGATGGGGCATGTTGGTCGGTGTGGGCAGGTGGGACTAGTGTAGATGGGACATGTTGGTCGGTGTGGGCGGGTGGGACTAGTGTAGATGGGGCATGTTGGCCGGTGTGGGCAGGTGGGACTAGTGTAGATGTGGCATGTTGGTCGGTGTGGGCATGTGGGGCTAGTGTAGATGGGGCATGTTGGTCGGTGTGGGCGGGTGGGACTAGTGTAGATGGGGCATGTTGGTCGGTGTGGGCAGGTGGGACTAGTGTAGATGGGGCATGTTGGCCGGTGTGGGCGAGTGGGACTAGTGTAGATGGGGCATTTTGGCCGGTGTGGGCCGGTGGGACTAGTGTAGATGGGGCATGTTGGCCGGTGTGGGCGGGTGGGACTAGTGTAGACGGGACATGTTGGTCGGTGTGGGCAGGTGGGACTAGTGTAGACGAGGCATGTTGGCCGGTGTGGGCAGGTGGGACTAGTGTAGATGGGGCATGTTGGTCGGTGTGGGCGGGTGGGACTATTGTAGATGGGGCATGTTGGTCGGTGTGGGCAGGTGGGACTAGTGTAGATGGGGCATGTTGGTCAGTGTGGGACTAGTGTAGATGGGGCATGTTGGTCGGTGTGGGCAGGTGGGACTAGTGTAGATGGGGCATGTTGGTCGGTGTGGGCAGGTGGGACTAGTGTAGATGGGGCATGTTGGTCGGTGTGGGCAGGTGGGACTAGTGTAGATGGGGCATGTTGGTCGGTGTGGGCGGGTGGGACTAGTGTAGATGGGGCATGTTGGTCGGTGTGGGCAGGTGGGACTAGTGTAGATGGGGTATGTTGGTCGGTGTGGGCAGGTGGGACTAGTGTAGATGGGGTATGTTGGCCGGTGTGAGCAGGTGGGACTAGTGTAGATGGGGCATGTTGGTCGGTGTGGGCAGGTGGGACTAGTGTAGATGGGGTATGTTGGCCGGTGTGAGCAGGTGGGACTAGTGTAGATGGGGCATGTTGGTCGGTGTGGGCAGGTGGGACTAGTGTAGATGGGGCACGTTGGTCGGTGTGGGCAGGTGGGACTAGTGTAGATGGGGCATGTTGGTCGGTGTGGGCGGGTGGGACTAGTGTAGATGGGGCATGTTGGGCGATGGGGGCAGATGGGTCTAGTGTAGATGGGGCATGTTGGTCGGTGTGGGCGAGTGGGACTAGTGTAGATGGGGCATGTTGGTCGGTGTGGGTGGGTGGGACTTGTGTAGATGGGGCATGTTGGTCGGTGTGGGCGGGTGGGACGTGTAGATTGGGCATGTTGGTCGGTGTGGGCAGGTGGGACTAGTGTAGATGTGGCATGTTGGTCGGTGTGAGCAGGTGGGACTAGTGTAGATGGGGCCTGTTGGGCGTTGTGGGCAGATGGGACTGGTGTAGATGGGGCATGTTGGTCGGTGTGGGCAGGTGGGACTAGTGTAGATGGGGCATGTTGGCCGGTGTGGGCAGGTGGGACTAGTGTAGATGGGGTATGTTGCCGGTGTGGGCAGGTGGGACTAGTGTAGATGGGGCATGTTGGTTTGTGTGGGACTAGTGTAGATGGGGGCATGTTGGCCGGTGTGGGCAGGTGAGACTAGTGTAGATGGGGCATGTTGGTCGGTGTGGGCAGGTGGGACTAGTGTAGATGGGGCATGTTGGTCGGTGTGGGCGGGTGGGACTAGTGTAGATGGGGTATGTTGGTCGGTGTGGGCAGGTGGGACTAGTGTAGATGGGGCATGTTGGTCGGTGTGGGCGGGTGGGACTATTGTAGATGGGGCATGTTGGTCGGTGTGGGCAGGTGGGACTAGTGTAGATGGGGCATGTTGGTCGGTGTGGGCGGGTGGGACTAGTGTAGATGGGGTATGTTGGTCGGTGTGGGCAGGTGGGACTAGTGTAGATGGGGCATGTTGGTCGGTGTGGGCGGGTGGGACTAGTGTAGATGGGGCATGTTGGGCGATGGGGGCAGATGGGTCTAGTGTAGATGGGGCATGTTGGTCGGTGTGGGCGGGTGGGACGTGTAGATTGGGCATGTTGGTCGGTGTGGGCAGGTGGGACTAGTGTAGATGTGGCATGTTGGTCGGTGTGAGCAGGTGGGACTAGTGTAGATGGGGCCTGTTGGGCGTTGTGGGCAGGTGGGACTAGTGTAGATGGGGCATGTTGGTCGGTGTGGGCGAGTGGGACTAGTGTAGATGGGGCATGTTGGTCGGTGTGGGCGGGTGGGACTAGTGTAGATGGGGCATGTTGGTCGGTGTGGGCAGATGGGACTGGTGTAGATGGGGCATGTTGGTCGGTGTGGGCAGGTGGGACTAGTGTAGATGGGGCATGTTGGCCGGTGTGGGCAGGTGGGACTAGTGTAGATGGGGTATGTTGGCCGGTGTGGGCAGGTGGGACTAGTGTAGATGGGGCATGTTGGTTTGTGTGGGACTAGTGTAGATGGGGCATGTTGGCCGGTGTGGGCAGGTGAGACTAGTGTAGATGGGGCATGTTGGTCGGTGTGGGCAGGTGGGACTAGTGTAGATGGGGCATGTTGGTCGGTGTGGGCAGGTGAGACTAGTGTAGATGGGGCATGTTGGTCGGTGTGGGCGGGTGGGACTAGTGTAGATGGGGTATGTTGGTCGGTGTGGGCAGGTGGGACTAGTGTAGATGGGGCATGTTGGTCGGTGTGGGCGGGTGGGACTAGTGTAGATGGGGTATGTTGGTCGGTGTGGGCAGGTGGGACTAGTGTAGATGGGGTATGTTGGTCGGTGTGGGCAGGTGGGACTAGTGTAGATGGGGCATGTTGGTCGGTGTGGGCGGGTGGGACTAGTGTAGATGGGGTATGTTGGTCGGTTTGGCGGGTGGGACTAGTGTAGATGGGGCATGTTGGTCGGTGTGGGCGGGTGGGACTAGTGTAGATGGGGTATGTTGGTCGGTGTGGGCGGGTGGGACTAGTGTAGATGGGGCATGTTGGTCGGTGTGGGCGGGTGGGGACTAGTATAAACACACACAAACACGATGGTAAAATGCTTGGAACGTTTATTTAAAACTCAGTAAATGATTTCAGAGATCAGTTTATTCATAAAACATCGTCAATGATCGTCCCTTATCGCCCGATGTGGAGGGAGGGAGGGAGGGAGGGAGGGAGGGAGGGAGGGAGAGAGGGAGGCAGGAGGGAGGGAGGGAGGGAGGGAGGGAGGGAGGGAGGGAGGGAGGGAGGGAGGGAGGGAGGGAGGGAGGGAGGGAGGGAGGGAGGGAGGGAGGGAGGGAGGAGGGAGAGAGGGAGGGAGGGAGGGAGGGAGAGAGGGAGATGATGCAATTAACCTGTTGGAGAAAGAGAGATTAGTTAAACTAAAGAGAACGGGGGAGGGGGTGTGGGGGGGGGGGGAAGGGGAGAGGGTTACTGAGACGGGGAGGGGGGTGTAGGGGGGGGGGGGGGGAGGGGGGTTACCTTTTCGACACGGAGTATTGTAGACAAAATTTGCCACATCCTCTGTAATAAAAAGATAAATTATGAATATCTCCTCTCCTCCCCTCTCCTCCCCCTCCCCTCCCCTCTCCTCTCCTCTCCTCCCCCTCCCCTCCCCTCTCCCCTCCTCTCCTCTCCTCCCCCCTCCCCCCTCCCGTCCCCCTCTCCTCCCCTCCCCTCTCCTCCCTTCTCCTCCCTTCCCCTCCCCTCCCCTCTACTCCCCTCTCCTCTCCTCCCTTCCCCTCCCCCTCCCTTCCCCTCCCCTCCCCTCTACTCCCCTCTCCTCTCCTCCCCTCCTCTCCTCCCTTCCCCTCCCCCTCCCCTCTACTCCCCTCTCCTCTCCTCCCCTCCCCTCCCCTTCCCCTCCCTTCCCCTCCCTTCCCCTCCCCTCCCCTCCCCTCCCCTCCCCTCTCTTCTGTTGCAAACTTACGAGGATTGTAGTAATCGTAAACCTTTATAACTTTTTCTTCCAAGTTCGAAACTGGATCCTTTTCTTCCACCAACAGTTTTACCTGCAAACCTTTTTTCCCGATCTGTAGAGAGAAAGATTGTTCAGCAGGTAGACAGGGAGTGTTGTAGAGCAGAGAGGGATCTAGGAGCGCAGGTACACAGTTCCCAGGTAGACAGGGAGTGTCGTAGAGCAGAGAGGGATCTAGGAGCGCAGGTACACAGTTCCCAGGTAGACAGGGAGTGTTGTAGAGCAGAGAGTGATCTTGGAGTAGTTCCTGAGGACTGGAGGGTAGCTAATGTAACCCCACTTTTTAAAAAGGGAGGGAGAGAGAAAACGGGGAATTATACACCAGTTAGCCTAACATCGGTAGTGGGGAAAATGCTAGAGTCAGTTATTAAAGATGTGATAGCATCACATTTGGAAAGTGGTGAAATCATCGGACAAAGTCAGCATGGATTTACCAAAGGCAAATCATGTCTGACGAATCTTATAGAATTTTTCGAGGATGTAACTAGTAGAGTGGATAAAGGAGAACCAGTCGATGTGTTATATCTGGACTTCCAGAAGGCCTTTGACAAGGTCCCACATGGGAGATTGGGGTACAAACTTAAAGCACACGGTATTGAAGGTTCATTGTTGAGGTGGATAGAAAATTGGTTGGCGGACAGGAAGCAAAGAGTAGGAATAAACGGGTCCTTTTCGGAATGGCAGGCAGTGACTAGTGGGGTACCGCAAGGCTCAGTGCTGGGACCCCAGCTATTTACAGTGTATATTAATGATTTGGACGAGGGAATTGAATGCAACATCTCTAAGTTTGCGGATGACACGAAGCTGGGTGGCAGTGTTAGCTGCGAGGAGGATGCTAGGAGTCTGCAGAGTGACTTGGATAGATTAGGCAAGTGGGCAAATGCATGGCAGATGCAATATAATGTGGATAAATGTGAGGTTATCCACTTTGGCGGCAAGAACAGGAAAGCAGAGTATTACCTGAATGGTGACCGATTGGGAGAAAGGGAGATGCAACGTGACCTGGGTGTCATGGTGCACCAGTCATTGAAAGCAAGCATGCAGGTGCAGCAGGCAGTGAAGAAAGCCAATGGTATGTTGGCATTCATAGCAAGAGGATTTGAGTTTAGGAGCAGGGAGGTTCTGCTGCAGTTGTACAGGGCCTTGGTGAGACCGCACCTGGAGTATTGTGTGCAGTTTTGGTCTCCTAACCTGAGGAAAGACGTTCTTGCCTTAGAGGGAGTACAGAGAAGGTTCACCAGATTGATCCCCTGGGATGGCGGGACTTGCATATGAGGAAAGACTAGATAGACTGGGCTTGTACTCGCTGGGGTTTAGAAGACTGAGGGGGGATCTTATAGAAACATATAAAATTCTTAAGGGGTTGGAGAGGCTAGATGCGGGAAGATTGTTCCCGATGTTGGGGGAGTCCAGAACCAGGGGTCACAGCTTAAGGATAAGGGGGAAGTCTTTTAGGACCGAGATGAGAAAACATTTTTTCACACAGAGAGTGGTGAGTCTGTGGAATTCTCTGCCACAGAAGGTAGTTGAGGCCAGTTCATTGGCTATATTTAAGAGGGAGTTAGATGTGGCCCTTGTGGCTAAAGGGATCAGGGGGGTACGGAGAGAAGGCAGGTACGGGATACTGAGTTGGATGATCAGCCATGATCATATTGAATGGCGGTGCGTACAGGCTCGAAGGGCCGAATGGCCTACTCCTGCACCTATTTTCTATGTTTCTATGTTTCTAGGAGCGCAGGTACACAGTCCCCTGAAAGTGGTGTCACAGGTAGACAGGGCAGTCAAGATGTTGTTTGGCACATTGGCCTTCATCAGTCAGAGTATTGAGTGTAGATGTTGGGAGGTCACGTTGCAGTTGTACATGACGTTGGTGAGGCCGCGTTTAGACGCTGTGTTCAGTTCTGGGCGCCGCGTTACGGGAAAGATATCGTGGAGCTGGAAAGGGCGCGGAGAAGATTGACGAGGATGTAGCCAGGACTCGAGGGGCCTGAGCTACAGGGAGAGGGAGGTTGGGGCAGGCTGGGACTCTGTTCCTCTCTGTTGAAAACATACCTGGTTGAAATATAACCTCACAAATCCCATCGAAATTCAACATTGTCTGCTGAGTATTTAGTCTGTAGAAAGATAAAATTATTGTTGCTGTTTTAGTTTAGTTTGGAGACACAGCGCGGAAACACAATCCCTTCCCCACCGAGTCCGTCCGTCCGCGCCGACCAGCGATCCCCGCACACTAACACTATCCCACACACACCCCACACCACACACACACCCCACACACACCCCACACACACACACACACACACACACACACCCCCACACCCCACACCACACACCCCACACACACCCCACACCACACACACACCCCCACACACACACACACCCCACACACACACACCCCACACCCCACACACACACACCCCACACACACACACACACCCCACACACACACACACCACACACACACACACACCCCACACACACACACACCCCACACACACACACACCCCACACACACACACCCCACACACACACACACCCCACACACACATCCCACACACACACACCCCACACACACACCCCCACACACACACACACACACACACCCCACATACACAACCCACCCCA
>NC_135991.1:17142084-17159950 GCF_053455715.1 Rhinoraja longicauda
AGCTGGATAGAGCTCTTAAGGATAGCGGAGTCAGGGGGTATGGGGAGAAGGCAGGAACGGGGTACTGATTGAGAGTGATCAGCCATGATCACATTGAATGGCGGTGCGTACAGGCTCGAAGGGCCGAATGGCCTCCTCCTGCACCTGTTGCCTGTTGTCCATTGAAGAGGGAATGTCCATTTGGTTGAGTTCATCGTTTCCGGGACTCACGGCGCCAGAGACCCGGGTTCCATCCCGACCGCGGGCGCTGTCTGTGCGGAGTTTGTTTGTGCGTACGTTCTCTCTCCCCATGACCTGCGTGGGTTTTCTCCGGGCGCTCCGGTTTCCTCCCACGCTCCAAACACGTGCGTGCGGGTTTGTAGGTCGATCGGCTTCGGTGTGAGATTGTAAATTGTCCCCCAGTGTGTGTGTGTGTGTGTGTGGGTGGGTGTGCGTGCATGTGTGTAGGATAGTGTTAGTGAACGGGATTTGAATATACAACTTCAACACTAAATACTCTGACTGATGAAGGCCAATGTGCCATACGCCTTCTCGACCGCCCTGTCTACCTGTGACGCCACACTTTCAGGGGAACTGTGTACCTGCGCTCCTAGATCCCTCTCTGCTCTACAACACTCCCTGTCTACCTGGGAACTGTGTACCTGCGCTCCTAGATCCCTCTCTGCTCCACAACGCTCCCTGTGGCGCGGCGGTAGAGTTGCCGCCTCACGGCGCCAGAGACCCGGGTTCCATCCCGACCACGGGCGCTGTCTGTCTGTGCAGAGTTTGTTTGTACGTTCTCTCCCCGTGACCTGCGTGGGGTTTCCTCTGGGCGCTCCGGTTTCCTCCCACACTCCAAAATCATTCAGTATAAATCCCAAATTGTCCCCTAGTGCGCACGCAGGATAGTGTTGGGCCGAAGGGCCTGTTTCCGCACTGTATCTCTTGTAAACTAAACTGGATAATTAACCACACTGGTTTAGTTTGGAGATACACAGTGTGGAAACACGACCCCTTAACCACCGAGTCCGTCCGTCGTTCACGCGCGTCTAGTTTTGGAGACACAACGCGGACTCGGTGGGGAAGGGATTGTGTTTCCGCGCTGTATATTATCTTTTATATGATTTTGTCTTATCTTGTATATACTTTAATGTTCGCGGGGCTGGGGTCAGCCCGATGTGGACCTTTCACCGTCCGGCGCGGCCTGGAACGTGGCAACGACAACAGCCTGACCACGGGAGAAGACGGCAGGGGAAGAGAGAAGACATTGTGGCCTTCCATCACAGTGAGGAGATGACTGGAGGAGACTCACTGTGATGGATGTTTCTTGTTTTTGTGTGATGGTTTGGGGTGTGTCATTTGCCTATTTTATTGCTTTTATTGTTGGACTGTGGGGGACGAAACTTCGTCCACAAAACTTGTTTTTTGGATGACAAATAAAGATGCACTGTAAGGAGTTTGTACGTTCTCCCCGTGACCTGCGTGGGTTTTCTCCGAGATCTTCGTTTCCTCCCACACTCCAAAGACGTACAGGTATGTAGGTTAATTGGCTGGGTAAATGTAAAAATTGTCCCTAGTGGGTGTAGGATAGTGTTAATGTACGGGGATCACTGGGCGGCACGGACTTGGTGGGCCGAAAAGGCCTGTTTCCGGCTGTATATATATGATGATATGATATGATATGATATCCTGAATCCTGATATTATATTATATCTGATTTTTATACTCTAAATAATATTTTTTATTATATTGTATATATTATTATATTGTATATTATATTATATAACATTATAAGGTTATATTATATAACATTATATTGCCTCATGTTGATATTATATTATGTTATATTCTATTAGATTACATTATATATTATAATGTATATACTTTTATGATCATATTATATCAGATTATTATACTCTAAATAATATTTTTAAATTATATTGTATATTATATATTATATTGTATATATTATTATATTGTATATTATATTACATTATATTGTCTCATGTTGATATTGATATGTGGTAGGAGTTGGCTGCGCCTAACGGCTGCGGCTCTCTGGCAGTCTGTTGCCTTTTTTTTTTTGTTTGTGTCGGTGGTTGGGATGGTTTTTGTTTCTGTTTTTGGCTGTGTATGTGGGGTGGGGGAAAACCTTTCTTTTATTAGGTCTCTTCCCCGGGCGCGGGCTCGGCCGCGGGGCCTTCCATCGCCCGGCGCGGCTCGGCTGCGGGACTTAACATCGCCGGCGCGGCTCGGCCGCGGGACGTTTCAGTGCCCGGTGCGGCTCGGCCGCTGGACCTTAACATCGCCCGGTGCGGCCGCGGAACGTTTCGGTGCCCGGGCGGGCTCGGCCGCGGGGCCTTCCATCCCCTTGCGGGGGCTGTGCGTGTCGTTTGCCTCGGTAGGGGTCGAGCTGTCTGTCCCGTGGGTGCGGGGGGAAAGAGAGGGGAAGTTTTGTTGCCTCCATCACAGTGAGGGGGGTGTTTGGAGTCACTGTGATGGATGTTTGTGTGGGGTCGGGTGTCCTGTGTTCTTTTCTTTTTGCTGTGTTTTGTGTGACTGCTGAAATTTCGTTCGGTGTAAAAAGCCGAGTGACAATAAAGTGTTGTTATGTTATGTTATGTTGTTATATTCTATTAGATTACTTTATATATTATATTGTCTTGTATATACTTTTATGATCTTATATTATATCAGATTATTATACTCTAAAATAATATTTTTTAATTATATTGTATATTATATTATTATATTGTATATTATATAATATAACATTATAGACAATAGACACTAGGTGCAGGAGTAGGCCATTTGGCCCTTCGAGCCTATAAGCACCGCCATTCAATGTGATCATGGCTGATCATTCTCAATCAGTACCCCGTTCCTGCCTTTCCCCATACCCCCTGACTCCGCTATCCCTTAAGAGCTCTATCTAGCTCTCTCTTGAATGCATTCAGAGAATTGGCCTCCACTGCCTTCTGAGGCAGAGATCCCACAGATTCACAACTCTCCGACTGAAAAAGTTTTTCCTCACCTCTGTTCTAAATGGCCTACCCCTTATTCTTAAACTGTGGCCCCTTGTTCTGGACTCCCCAACATTGGGAACATGTTTCCTGCCTCTAACGTATCCAACCCCTTAATAATCTTATACGTTTCGATAAGATCCCCTCTCATCTTTATAAATTCCAGTGTATACAAAGCCTAGTCGCTCCAGTCTTTCAACATACGACAGTCCCGCCATTCCGGGAATTAACCTAGTAAACCTACGCTGCACGCCCTCAATAGCAAGAATATCCTTCCTCAAATTTGGAGACCAAAACTGCACACAGTACTCCAGGTGCAGTCTCACTAGGGCCCGGTACTACTGCAATAATATATTATATTATTATATAGTATATTATATAATATAACATCACATTGTCTCATCTTTATATTATATTATATTAGATTACATTATATATTATATTATTATATAACATTATATTGTCTCATGTTGCTATTGTGTTATATTATATAGATTACATTATATATTATATTGTCTTATCTTGTATATACTTTTATGATCATATTATATCAGATTATTATACTCTAAATAATATTTTTTAATTGTATTGTATATTATGTTATTATATGATATATTATATTATTATATTATATAACATATATTGTCTCATGTTGATATTATGTTATATTCTATTAGATTACATTATGTTATATTATATTCCCTTATATCATATTATTATGTTGTACATTATTGTATTATGTTACATTTTGTTGTCTTGTATTGCATATTTTATTATTATATATTATTATAGTATTAGTACGGGGGATCGCTGTCGGGACGGGACTCGGTGGGGAAGGGATTTATGTTTCCGCGCTGTGTCTCTAAAGTAAAAAAAAACAGAGAGGGCGAGAGTTTGGGGCCTGTTCCAAGATGGCCAACTTTTCCTCCTGTTTCCGCGCTCTATCTCCAAACTAAACTAGTGCGTGAACGGGCGATCGCTGGTCGGCGCGGACTCGGTGGGGAAGGAGAGAGGCGAGGGTTTGGGGCCTGTTTCAAGATGGCCGACTTTTGCCTCCTGTTCCGCACTGTGTGTCTCCAAACTAAACTATGCGCGTGAATGAACGGGCGATCGCTGGTCGGCGCGGACGTACGAACTCGGTGGGGAAGGGGTTGTGTTTCCGCGCTGTGTGTCTCTCCCCCCCCTCCGTCGGTCTCTCCCTCACTCCCTCCGTACACGGTCCTCGATGGGCCGAAGGGCCTTGACCCGGTGGGAAAGGAGACGGCAGCCTTGAAGGTTTGCAGCACATTTATTAGACAGGGAGTAGAGAGCGACTCTCAGCGACCGCAGGCTTGAAGCTCGGACCACGTTCACGGGGAACGCGAACCTGTGGGGTGGAAGGGAAGGCGGGAGAGAGGGAGGGGAAGAGAGAGGTGGGGGAAGGGGAGGGAGTTAGGAAGGAGGGAAGGGGGAGAGAGGTGGGGGAAGGGAAAGGGGGGAGAGGTGGGGGAAGGGTGAGAGTGAAGGGGAGAGAGAGGTGGGGGAAGGGGGAGGGAGAGGGATGGGAGAGAGAGAGAGGTGGAGTGAGGGTAGGGAGAGGGGATAGGGAAAATGAGAGGGAGAGAGAGAAGGGAGGAGAAAAAGAGAGGGAGAGGGACAGAGAGGGAAGGGAGAGAGGGGCAAAGGGGAGGGAGAGGGGGTGGAGAATGGAGAGACAGAGGGTGAAAGGAGGAGAGAGAGTGAAGGAGGGAGAGAGAGACAGAGGGTGAAAGGAGGAGGGAGGGTGGAGAGAGACAGAGAGGGGAAGAGAGGGAGGGAGAGAGAGAGGGTGAAAGGAGGTGGGGAGAGGGGGAAGGCAGGGGGAGGGAGAGAGAGGGATGGAGGGAAGAGGGATAGAAAGTGAGAGGGGTAGGGAGAGAGAGAGGAAGGGAAAGAGGGGGGAGGGAGAGTGGTAGAGTGAGGGGGGAAGAGGGGCGGAGAGAGGGAGAGAGGGGAGTGGGAAGAGGAGGGGGAGTGGGAGAGAGACAGAGGGAATGAGAGGGAAAGAGTGGAGAGAGAGAGACGGAGGGGAGGTGAGAGGGAGAGGTAAGGAGGAGGAGAGGGAGAGAAATGGGAGGAGGGAGCAACAAGAAAGAGTGGGATGGAGGGGGAGAGAAAGGAGGGAATGAGGAGGGATAGCAGGAAGAGAGACAGAGAGGGGAGTGAGGAGAGGGGAATGATAGGGAGAGAGGAGATGGGAGGGAGGGAGAGGCAGGCAAACTAAGAGGGGGAAATGGAGACGGAGAGAGGGAGTGGTGGGAGAGAGAGAGGGAGAAGTGTATGAAAGGAATCGGGGGGTCGTCGAGCTTGGAAAGGCGCGGAGAAGATTGACGAGGATGTTGCCAGGACTCGAGGGGCCTGAGCTACAGGGAGAGGGAGGTTGGGGCAGGCTGGGACTCTCTACTCCCTGGAGCGCAGGAGGATGAGGGGCGATCTTATAGAGGTGTACAAGATCACAGGGGAATAGATGGGGTAGACGCAGAGTCTCTTGCCCAGAGTAGGGGAATCGAGGACCAGAGGACATGGGTTCAAGGTGAAGGGGGAAAGATTGAATAGGAACCTGAGGGGCAACGTTTCCACACAGAGGGTGGTGGGTGTATGGAACGAGCTGCCGAGAGGAGGTAGTTGAGGCAGGGACTATCACAACACTTGAACAGGTACATGGATAGGACGGGTTTTGGAGGGATATGGGCCAAACAGGTGGGACTAGTGTAGATGGAGCATGTTGGTCGGTGTGGGCAGGTGGGACTAGTGTAGATGGGGCATGTTGGTCGGTGTGGTCTAGTGTAGATGGGGCATGTTGGTCGTTGTTGGCAGGTGCGACTAGTGTAGATGGGGCATGTTGGTCAGTGTGGGCAGGTGGGACTAGTGTAGATGGGGCATTGTTGGTCGGTGTGGCAGGTGGGACTAGTGTAGATGGGGCATGTTGGTCGGTGTGGTCTAGTGTAGATGGGGCATGTTGGTCGTTGTTGGCAGGTGCGACTAGTGTAGATGGGGCATGTTGGTCAGTGTGGGCAGGTGGGACTAGTGTAGATGGGGCATGTTGGTCGGTGTGGGCAGGTGGGACTAGTGTAGATGGGGCATGTTGGTCGGTGTGGGCAGGTGGGACTAGTGTAGATGGGGCATGTTGGTCGGTGTGGGCAGGTGGGACTAGTGTAGATGGGGCATGTTGGGCGGTGTGGGACTCGTGTAGATGGGGCATGTTGGTCGGTGTGGGCAGGTGGGACTAGTGTAGATGGGGCATGATGGCTGGTGTGGGGCAGGTGGGACTAGTGTAGATGGGGCATGTTGGCCGGTGTGGGCAGGTGGGACTAGTGTAGATGGGGCATGTTGGTCGGTGTGGGCAGGTGGGACTAGTGTAGATGGGGCATGTTGGTCGGTGTGGGCAGGTGGGACTAGTGTAGATGGGGCATGTTGGTCGGTGTGGGCAGGTGGGACTAGTGTAGATGGGGCATGTTGGTCGGTGTGGGCAGGTGGGACTAGTGTAGATGGGGCATGTTGGTCGGTGTTGTGGGCAGGTGGGACTAGTGTAGATGGGGCATGTTGGTCGGTGTGGGCGGGTGGGACTAGTGTAGATGGGCATGTTGGTCGGTAGTGGGCAGGTGGGACTAGTGTAGATGGGGCATGTTGGTCGGTGTGGGCAGGTGGGACTAGTGTAGATGGGGCATGTTGGTCGGTGTGGGCAGGTGGGACTAGTGTAGATGGGGCATGTTGGTCGGTGTGGGCAGGGGAAGGGAGGGTAAGAAGCAGGGAGGGTTTGTTACCTAGAATTGGAGAGTTTGAACGTTGACCCTGTTGGGTTGCGAGCTACCCAAGCGGAATAGGAGGTGGACCTCCTAGTTTGACGTGGGCCTTTTCCCGGTAACGGAGGAATCCGTGGAACAGAATCGGGACCTGTATCTGAGGAAGGATGTGCTGGATCTGGAAAGACTCCAGAGGAGGTTTACAAGAACCATCCCAGGCACTAGTGGGTCAACATACGATGAGCGTTTGTCGGCACTGGGCCTGTACTCGCTGGGGTTTACAATAGACAATAGGTGCAGGAGGAGGCCATTCGGCCCTTCGAGCCTGTACGCACCGCCATTCAATGTGATCGCGGCTGATCATTCTCAATCAGTACCCTGTTTCTGCCTTCTCCCCATACCCTCTGACTCCGCTATCCTTAAGAGCTCTATCCAGCTCTCTCTTGAATGTATTCAGAGAATTGGCCTCCACTGCCTTCTGAGGCAGAGAATCCCACAGATTCACAACTCTCTGACTGAAAAAGTTTCTCCTCGTCTCCGTTCTAAATGGCCGACCCCTTATTCTTAAACTGCGGCCCCTGGTTCTGGACTCCCCCAACATTGGGAACATGTTTCCTGCCTCTAACATGTCCAACCCCTTAATAATCTTATACGTTTCGATAAGATCCCCTCTCATCCTTCTAAATTCCAGTGTATACAAGCCTAGTCGCTCCAGTCTTTCAACGTACGACAGTCCCGCCATCCCGGGAATTAACCTGGTGGACCTACGCCCTCAATAGCAAGAATATCCTTCCTCAAATTTGGAGACCAAAACGGCACACAGTACTCCAGGTGCGGTCTCACTAGGGCCCTGTACAACTGCAGAAGGACCTCTTTGCTCCTATACTCAAACTAGGAGACCAAAACTGCACACAGTACTCAAGGTGCGGTCTCACCAGGGCCCTGTACAAGATTGTTGGGGGACCTCTTTGAAACTTAGGGAACAGTGAAAGGCCTGGACAGAGTGGATGTGGAGAGAAAGTTTCCACTTGTGGGAGAGTCTAGGACCAGAGGGCACAGCTTCAGAATTAAGGGACGTTCCTTTAGCAAGGAGATCAGGAATTTCTTTAGTCAGAGGGTGGTGAATCTGTGGAGGATATTTTTAAGGCAGGGTTCTTGAATAGAACGGGCGTCAAGGGATATGGGGAGAAGGCAGGAGATGGGTTTAGGTTGCCCACGATTGAATCGCGTAGTAGACTCGATGGGTCCTTCTGCAGTTGTACACGGCCCTGGTGAGACCTCACCTGGAGTACTGTGAGCAGTTTTGGTCTCCAAACTCGAGGAAGGACATCCTTGCTATTGAGGGAGGTTCACCAGGTCAATCCCCGGGATGGCGGGACTGTGGTATGTTGAAAGACCGGAGAGATCGGGCTTGTACACGCTGGGACTCAGAAGGATGAGAGAGATCTTATCGAAACGTATAAGATTATTAAGGAGTTGGACACGTTAGAGGTAGGAAACATGTTCCCAATGTTGGGGGAGTCCAGAACCAGGGGCCACAGTTTAAGAATAAGGGGTCGTCCATTTAGAACGGAGACGAGGAAAAACTTTTTCAGTCAGAGTTGGAATTCTCTGCCTCAGAAGGCAGTGGAGGCCAATTCTCTGAATGCATTCAAGAGAGAGCTAGATAGAGCTCTTAAGGATAGTCAGGGGGTACGGGGAGAGGGCAGGAACAGGGCACTGATTGTGGACGGTCAGCCGCGATCACGGTGAATGGCGGTGCGTACAGGCTCGAAGGGCCGAACGGCCTCCTCCTGCACCTTTTGTCCGTTGCCTCATTTTACTCCGATCACGGTCGGCGTTTCCGGGGAGTTGGGAGGAGGAGTAAAGTAATTCTGGGGTCAGAGTGGGGAGGGGGGGTAAAGTAATTCTGGGCTCAGAGTGGGGTGGGGGCGTGGGTGGGGGGAGAGGGGGCAGGCCTGGGAGGACAGAGGCCAAATGGTGATGGCGTCCCTAGTCTGGCTCAGCTCCAACCTCCAGATTGCCGGTGGACTTGCAGCTGGAGACGAGGTGCATGCCGACGCACCTGCCCCCTCTATCCACCCATCACTCGCCAGGCTCGCACCCACCCCTTGGTGGAGGGGAGGACGTGATGCACCTCCACCAAATACCACCCCATGGTGCATGGGAGGAGGTATTGCATCTCTACCAACTACCACCACCTAGTGGAGGGGAGGACATACTGCATCTCAACCAACTACCACCTCCTGGTGGGTAGGAGGAGGTACTGCATCTCCACCAACTACCACCTGGTGGAGGGGAGGATGTACTGCACGTCCGCCAACTACCACCACCTGGTGGATGGGAGGAGGTACTGCATCTCCATTAACTACCACCCAGCCACCTCCCAGTGGATCTCCACTATCTACCACCCCCCCCGTGGATGGGAGGTACTGCATCTCAACCAACCACCCCCCTGATGGATGGGAGGAGGTACTGCACCTCCGCCAACTACCATCCCATGGTGGAGGGGAGGAGGTACTGCACCTCCGCCAACTACCACCTCCTAGTGGATGGGAGGAGGTACTGCATCTCCACCAATTATCACCCTACCACCTCCTAGTGGATGGGAGGAGGTACTGTCCTCCCTGGCGATAGACCCCCCACCCCCGGGAGGAGTCCATGAGGGGGGTTAGAAGGTGTGGACCAAGTGGAGGGTGGGCAGGGCTGGCACGGTGTGGACAATGTGCAGGGCGTGGAGGGCGGGGGGTCGGGGGGGTCGGGGGGAGCGTGGGCTGGGGGGGGAGAGGGGGGAGGGGGTCCCTGGTCGCCGGCGTGCGTGCGCAGGTGCCGCTGGAGGTAAGAGGCGACGGCAAAGGCCTTTCCGCAGCGCTGGCAGGCGTGGGGGCGCAGCGGGGAGTGCGTGCGGCGGTGGAGGAGGAGGTTGGACGAGTGGGTGAAGGCCCGGTCGCACTGCTCGCACCGGAAGGGCCGCTCGCCCGTGTGGGTGCGCTGGTGCTGCCTCAGGTTGGCCGACTGGGCGAAGGCCTTGCCGCACAGCGGGCACGGGTAGGGCCGCTCGCCCGTGTGCACGTGGCGGTGGCGCGAGAGGCTGGACGAGTTCTTGAAGGCCTTTCCGCACTCCCCGCACGCGTAGGGCCGCTCGCCCGAGTGCTGGCGCAGGTGGTACTGGTAGTGCGAGGACCACTTGAAGGTGAGCGGGCACAGGCCGCACTTGAAGGCCCGCACGCCCGTGTGCACGCTCTGGTGGACGGCCAGCAGCGAGGCCCGCTTGAAGGCCTTCCCGCACTCCCCGCACGCGTAGGGCCGCTCGCCCGTGTGGCCCCGCTGGTGGTAGCGCAGGCCGGACGACCCCTTGAAGGCCTTCCCGCACTCCCCGCACTTATACGGCCGCTCGCTCGCCTCGGCCTGGCCCCCCCCGGGCACCCTCCCCCCCTCGACCTCCGGCGGCTCAGGCCGCTGCCCGGCGTGGGCCCGGTGCGAGCGCTGGTGCCTGGCGAGGGCCGCCCTGGCCTTGAACGCCCGCTGGCACAGGCCGCAGCGGTGCTCCGTCTCCACCTCCGTCTCGCCGGCGTGCACCACCACCTCCTCGGCGGGGGAGAGTGCCAGGGCCAGCGCCGGCTCAGCCTCCTGGGCCGGGAGGGGGAGGGGCGGGGGGGGGCGACCGCGGGAGGGCTGTCGCGGCGGCGGGGGGAGGCGCACACGCTCCCGAGCGCAGGTGGAGACGGAGAGAGGCTGCGTCGAGGAAGTTCAGGCGGCAGGAGGTGCAGCCGATGGGGGTGGGGGGCGCGGGCGGCAGCGGGGAGTGTGTGCGGCGGTGGAGGAGGAGGTTGGACGAGTGGGTGAAGGCCCGGTCGCACAGCGGGCACCGGAAGGGCCGCTCGCCCGTGTGGGTGCGCTGGTGCTGCCTCAGGTTGGCCGACTGGGCGAAGGCCTTGCCGCACAGCGGGCACGGGTAGGGCCGCTCGCCCGTGTGCACGTGGCGGTGGCGCGAGAGGCTGGACGAGTTCTTAAAGGCCTTCCCGCACTCCCCGCACGCATAGGGCCGCTCGCCCGAGTGCTGGCGCAGGTGGTACTGGTAGTGCGAGGACCACTTGAAGGTGAGCGGGCACAGGCCACACTTGAAGGCCCGCACACCCGTGTGCACGCTCTGGTGGACGGCCAGCAGCGAGGCGCGCTTGAAGGCTTTCCCGCACTCCCCGCACGCGTAGGGCCGCTCGCCGGTGTGGCCGCGCTGGTGGTACAGGAGGGCCGACGACCCCTTGAAGGCCTTCCCGCACTCCCCGCACTTGTACGGCCGCTCGCCCGTGTGGCTCCGCTGGTGGTGGGTCAGGCGGGACGACCACTTGAAGCTCTTCCCGCACTCCAGGCATTCGAAGGGCTGCTCGGCGCGCGCCGGCCGGTCTCCCGCCCCGCTCTCCGCCATGGCCGCCTTCCGCCGCTGTGGCAACGGAGAAAGGTAGCGTTTAGACACAGCACGGAAACAGGAGGCAAAAGACGGCCATCTTGGAACAGGCCACAAACTCTCGCCCTCTCCCTTCCCCACCGAGTCCGTCCGTCCGTGCCGACCAGCGATCGCCCGTACTAATACTATAATAATATATAATAATAAAATATGCAATACAAGACAACAAAATGTAACATAATACAATAATGTACAACATAATAATATGATATAAGGGAATATAATATAACATAATGTAATCTAATAGAATATAACATAATATAATCAACATGAGACAATGGCTTCGGTCACGTGTGGCTGCGCCTAACGGCTGCGGCTCTCTGGCAGTCTGTTTTTGGTTTTTTTGTGTGTGTCGGTGTTGGGATGGTTTTTGTTTCTGTTTTTGGCTGTGTATGTGTGGGGGGTGTGGGGGGGGGGGGTGGGGTGGGGTGGGGGAAACCTTTCTTTTATTGGGTCTCTTTCCCGGGGCGCAGCTCGGCCGCGGGGCCTTCCATCGCCCGCGGGGCCTTCCAGCTCGGCCGCTGGACTTAACATCGCCGGCGCGGCTCGGCCGCGGGACCTAACAGTGCCCGGCGCGGCTCGGCCGCGGGGCCTTCCATCGCCCGGTATGGCCGCGGGACGGTTCAGTGCTCGGTTCGGCTCGGCCGCGGGGCCTTCCATCACCCGGTGCAGCTCGGCCGCTGGACTTAACATCGCCGGCGCGGCTCGGCTGCGGGACGTTTCAGTGCCCGGTGCGGCTCGGCCGCCGGACTTAACATCGCCGGCGCGGCTCGGCTGCGGGACGTTTCAGTGCCCGGTGCGGCTCGGCCGCTGGACTTAACATCGCCGGCGCGGCTCGGCTGCGGGACGTTTCAGTGCCCGGTGCGGCTCGGCTGCGGGACTTAACTCGGCTGCGGGACGTTTCAGTGCCCGGCGCGGCTCGGCCGCTGTACTTAACATCGCCGCCGCGGCTTGGCCGCGGGACGTTTCAGTGCCCGGTGCGGCTCGGCCGCTGGACTTAACATCGCCGTCGCGGCTCGCCCGCGGGACGTTTCAGTGCCCGGTGTGGCTCGGCCGCGGGGCCTTCCATCCCCTTGCGGGGGCTGTGCGTGTCGGTTGCCTCGGTAGGTGTCGAGCCGCCTGTCCGTGGGCGCGGGGGGGAAGAGAGTGGAAGTTTTGTTGCCTTCCATCACAGTGAGGGGGTGTTTGGAGTCACTGTGATGGATGTTGGTGTTGGGGTCGTGTGTCCTGTGTTCTTTTCTTTTTTGCTGTGTCTTGTGACTGCTGAAATTTTGTTCGGTATTTATACCGAATGACAATAAAGTTCTGTTATACTGTTATACTGTTATATAATGTTATGTAATATAATATACAATGTAATTTAGAGTATAATAATTGATATAATATAAGATCATATTATAATAATCTGGTATATAAGATCATAAAAGTATATACAAGATAAGACAATATAACATAATGTAATCTAATAGAATATAACATATCAACATGAGACAATATAATGTTATATACAAGACAATATAATATGTATGTAATCTGTTTTTTTACTTTAGAGACACAGTGTGGAAACACGACCCCTTCCCCACCGAGTCCGTCCGTCCGCGCCGACCAGCGATCCCCGCACACTAACACTATCCCACACACACACAAACACTACCAGACACGCACACACACACTGAGGGACTAGTTTAGTTTGGAGACACACAGAGCTGAAACAGAAGGCAAAAGACGGCCATCTTGGAACAGGCTCCAAACTCTCGCCCTCTCTGGTTTTGTACTTTAGAGACACAACGCGGAAACATGAACCCTTCCCCACCGAGTCCGTCCGTCCGCGCCGACCAGCGATCCCCGCACATTAACACTACCCCACCCACACACACACACACACACTGAGGGACTAGTTTAGTTTGGAGACACAGCGCGGAAACACAACCCCATCCCCACCGAGTCCATCCGTCCGCGCCGACCAGCGATTGCCCGTTCACGCGCTAGTCTAGTTTGGAGATACAGCGCAGAAATACTCCCTGTCCACCTGTGACGCCACTTTCAGGGAACTGTGTACCTGCGCTCCTAGATCCCTCTCTGCTCTACAACACTCCCTGTCTACCTGGGAACTGTGTACCTGTGCTCCTAGATACCTCTCTGCTCTACGACACTCCCTGTCTACCTGGGAACTGTGTACCTGCGCTCCTAGATCCCTCTCTGCTCTACAACACTCCCTGTCTACCTGGGAACTGTGTACCTGCGCTCCTAGATCCCTCTCTGCTCTACGACACTCCCTGTCTACCTGGGAACTGTGTACCTGCGCTCCTAGATCCTTGTCTGCTCTACAACACTCCCTGTCTACCTGGGAACTGTGTACCTGCGCTCCTAGATCCCTCTCTGCTCTACAACACTCGCTGTCTACCAGTGACTAGTGGGGTACCGCAAGGCTCGGTGCTGGGATCGCAGCTATTTACAATATACATTAATGACTTGGATGCAGGGATTAAAAGTACCATTAGCAAATATGCAGATGATACAAAGCTGGGAGGCAGTGTGAACTGTGAGGAAGATGCTATGAGGTTGCAGGGTGACTTGGACAGGTTGTGTGAGTGGGCGGATGCATGGCAGATGCAGTTTAATGCGGATAAGTGTGAGGTTATCCACTTTGTTGGCAAGAATAGGAAGGCAGAGTATTATCTGAATGGTGTCAAGTTGGGAAAAGGGGACGTACAACGTGATCTGGGTGTCCTAGTGCATCAGTCACTGAAAGGAAGCATGCAGGTACAGCAGGCAGTGAAGAAAGCCAATGGGATGTTGGCCTTCATAACAAGAGGAGTTGAGTATAGGAGCAAAGAGATCCTTCTGCAGTTGTACAGGGCCCTAGTGAGACCGCACCTGGAGTACTGTGTGCAGTTTAGGTCTCCAAATTTGAGGAAGGATATTCTTGCTATTGAGGGCGTGCAGCTTAGGTTTACTAGGTTAATCCCCGGAATGGCGGGACTGTCGTACGTTGAAAGACTGGAGCGACACCCAGATCTCGTTGTACGTCCCTTTTCCCTAACTTGACACCATTCAGATAATAATCTGCCTTCCTATTCTTGCCACCAAAGTGGATAACCTCACACTTATCCACATTAAACTGCATCTGCCATGCATCCGCCCACTCACACAACCTGTCCAAGTCACCCTGCAACCTCATAGCATCTTCCTCACAGTTCACACTACCACCCAGCTTTGTATCATCTGCATATTTGCTAATGGTACTTTTAATCCCTGCATCCAAGACTAGGCTTGTATACACTGGAATTTAGAAGGATGAGAGGGGATCTTATCGAAACATATAAGATTATTAAGGGGTTGGACACGTTAGAGGCAGGAAACATGTTCCCAATGTTGGGGGAGTCCACAACCAGGGGCCACAGTTTAAGAATAAGGGGGTCGGCCATTTAGAACGGAGATGAGGAAAAACTTTTTCAGTCAGAGAGTTGTGAATCTGTGGGATTCTCTGCCTCAGAAGGCAGTGGAGGCCAATTCTCTGAATGCATTCAAGAGAGAGCTGGATAGAGCTCTTAAGGATAGCGGAGTCAGGGGGTATGGGGAGAAGGCAGGGAACGGATTACTGATTGAGAATGATCAGCCTAGATCACATTGAATGGCGATGCGTACGGACTAGAAGGCCGAATGGCCTCCTCCTGCACCTATTGTCTATTGTCTACCTGTGACGCCACTTTCAGGGGACTGTGTACCTGCGCTCCTAGATCCCTCTCTGCTCTACGACACTCCCTGTCTACCTGGGAACTGTGTACCTGCGCTCCTAGATCCCTCTCTGCTCTACAACACTCCCTGTCTACCTGGGAACTGCGTACCTGCGCTCCTAGATCCCTCTCTGCTCTACGACACTCCCTGTCTACCTGGGAACTGTGTACCTGCGCTCCTAGATCCCTCTCTGCTCTACGACACTCCCTGTCTACCTGGGAACTGTGTACCTGCGCTCCTAGATCCCTCTCTGCTCTACGACACTCCCTGTCTACCTGGGAACTGTGTACCTGCGCTCCTAGATCCCTTTCTGCTCTACGACACTCCCTGTCTACCTGGGGAACTGTGTACCCTGCGCTCCTAGATCCTTCTCTGCTCTACAACACTCCCTGTCTACCTGGGAACTGTGTACCTGCGCTCCTAGATCCCTTTCCGCTCTACGACACTCCCTGTCTACCTGGGAACTGTGTACCTGCGCTCCTAGATCCTTCTCTGCTCTACAACACTCCCTGTCTACCTGGGAACTGTGTACCTGCGCTCCTAGATCCCTCTCTGCTCTACAACAATTGCTGTCTACCTGTGACTAGTGGAGTACCGCAAGGCTCGGTGCTGGGATCGCAGCTATTTACAATATACATTAATGACTTGGATGCAGGGATTAAAAGTATCATTAGCAAATTTGCAGATGATACAAAGCTGGGTGGCAGTGTGAACTGTGAGGAAGATGCTATGAGGTTGTAGGATGACTTGGACAGGTTGTGTGAGTGGGCGGATGCATGGCAGATGCAGTTAATGTGGATAAGTGTGAGGTTATCCACTTTGGTGGCAAGAACAGGAGGCAGATTATTATCTGAATGGTGTCAAGTTAGGAACAGGGGACGTACAACGAGATCTGGGTGTCCTAGTGCATCAGTCACTGAAAGGAAGCATGCAGGTACAGCAGGCAGTGAAGAAAGCCAATGGCATGTTGGCCTTCATAACAAGAGGAGTTACAAACCTGCACGTCTTTGGAGCGCGGGAGGAAACCGGAGCGCCCAGAGAAAGCCCACGCAGGTCACCGGGAGAGAACGTACAAACAAACTCCGCACAGACAGCGCCCGCGGTCGGGATGGAACCCGGGTCTCCGGTGCTGCATTCGCTGTGAGGCGACAACTCTACCGTGAGTGCGAATGTTCAACTTCGCAGAGGACGAGAAAGCTGTGGGGCGGATATTGAATAATGATGAGATGGAATACCCCCCTCCCTCCCTCCCTCTCTCTCTCCCTCCCTCCCCCTCCCTCTCTCCCTCCCTCTCTCCCTCCCTCCCTCTCTCTCTCCCTCCCTCCCACCCTCTCTCTCCATCTCTCCCTCCCTCCCTCTCTCTCCCCTCCCTCTCCCTCCCTCTCTCTCTCCCCCTTCATCTCTCCCTCCCTCCCTCTCTCTCTCTCTCTCTCTCTCTCTCCCCCTTCACCTCTCGCTCTCTCTCTCTCTCCCACACCTTCAACTCTCCCTTCCTCTCTCTCTCTCCCCCTTCATCTCCCCCTCCCTCCCTCGCAGGGCAGTGGAGGGCTGAGGGAGGCAAGAGGGGAGTGAGAGAGAGGGAGGGGAGGGAGGGACGGAGAGATTGAGGGGAGAGGGAGGTAAACGCTGAAGGAAATGAGGAAGTGAGGGAGAGGGGGGGATGTGAAGGGAGAGGGAGAAAGGCGAGGGAGAGGGAAGGAAGGAGCAAGGGAGGGAGTAGAGGGAGGGAGAGAGAGAGGGAAGGAAGGAGGGGCAAGGGAGGGAGAGGGAGGGAGGTGAGATGAGGTGAGAGGGGGAAGGAGAGAGGGAGTCGGATACGATGGAGGGAGGGGGAGAGGGAGGGAAGATGGAGTGAAGAGGGTTAGAGAGAGGGAAGGAAGGAGGGGAAAGGGAGGGAGAGAGGGGAGTGAGATAAGAGGGGGAGAGGGAGGGAGGATGGAGTGAAGGAAGAGGGAGGGCGATTGAAGGAGTGAAGGAAGAGGGGCTCAGGGAAACGTAGAAACCTAGAAAACAGGTGCAGGAGGAAGCCATTCGGCCCTTCGAGCCTGTACGCACCGCCATTCAATTTGATCCTGGCTGATCATTCTCAATCAGTACCCCGTTCCTGCCTTCTCCCCATACCCCCTCACTCCGCTATCCTTAAGAGCTCTATCCAGCTCCCTCTTGAATGCATTCAGAGAATTGGCCTCCACTGCCTTCTGAGGCAGAGAATCCCACAGATTCACAACTCTCTGACTGAAAAAGTTTCTCCTCGTCTCCGTTCTAAATGGCCGACCCCTTATTCTTAAACTGTGGCCCCTGGTTCTGGACTCCCCCAACATTGGGAACATGTTTCCTGCCTCTAACGTGTCCAACCCCTTAATAATCTTATACGTTTCGATAACATCCCCTCTCATCCTTCTAAATTCCAGTCTATACAAGCCTAGTCCGCTCCAGTCTTTCAACATACGACATCCCGCCATTCCGGGAATTAACCTAATAAACCTACGCTGCACGCCCTCAATAGCAAGAATATCCTTCCTCAAATTTTGAGACCAAAACTGCACACAGTACTCCAGGTGCGGTCTCACTAGGGCCCTGTACAACTGCAGAAGGACCTCTTTGCTCCTATACTCAACTCCTCTTGTTATGAAGGTCAACATGCCATTGGCTTTCTTCACTGCTGCTGTACCTGCATGCTTCCTTTCAGTGACTGATGCACTAGGACACCCAGATCTCGTTGTACGTCCTCTTTTCCTAACTTGACACCATTCAGATAATAATCTGCCTTCCTATTCTTGCCACCAAAGTGGATAACCTCACACTTATTCACATTAAACTGCATCTGCCATGGATCCGCCCACTCACACAACCTCACATCTAGGAAGGAGTGACAGAGGGAGGGAGAGAGGGATGGAGAG